>NW_025533605.1:35000-105000 GCF_020615455.1 Coregonus clupeaformis | reverse complement strand
CACTACTACCACCATCATTAAACTGCTATCATTACCATCACCCCTACTACCATCATCATTACTACTACTACTACCACCATCATTAAACTGCTATCATTACCATCACCCCTTCTACCCGTACCACTACTATTTAGAATAATAATCACAACAATAATAATAATAATAATACTAATAATAATAATAATAATAATAATAATAATAATAATAATAATAATAATAATAATAATAATAATAATAATAATAATAATAATAATAATACAGTTGAAAAATATATGGCAAATAGAAATCCAAAATGGATGGTGTTGAATGGAGTTGAAAGATGGGACCAATAACCCTTAACAACAACTAGTAACAACAAGATAACTAATAATGTAAGCATACCGTGTCCATAATAAGTATATAGGTTTTAGGTTGAGAGCTTTTGTGAAAGAGCACAGTTAGAAAGATATGGCATATAGAAGCAAACCGGATGGACATCATGAAAATGATCGGAGAGGTTGAGGGTAGAGGAAGTTCATGAGTAAAAACAAACAAAATATGTTTATTGAAATATTGACTGTGTCCATAAAATGTATATAGTATGTATAAGCTGGAAGTAGAGGCCTAAGCGTTGTTGTTCGCTAGTTTACTCCAATTAGGGAAGGGGTGGTGGGGTTGGAAAGGAATAAAGAAAAAAAAGAAAAAAAGTAAAAAAAATACAATAATTATAATAATAAATAGTAGAAAAGTAATAAATATAAAAGGATAAACATGGAAAATGAAACTAACTTATAACTAACTAACTAACTGTTATCCTCACCTTTACATCAGTACTACAACTACCATCATCATTACTACTACTAATACCACTACCATCATTAAACTGCTATCATTACCATCACCCCTACTACCATCATCATTACTACTACTACTACCACCACCATCATTAAACTGCTATCATTACCATCACCCCTACTACCATCATCATTACTACTACTACAACCAGTCCGGATGCTCTCAATGGTGCAGCTGTATAACTTTTTGAGGATCTGGGGACCCGTGCCAAATCTTTTCAATCTCCTGAAGGGGAATAGGCGTTGTTGTGCCCTCTTCACAACTGTCTTGGTATGTTTGGACCATGATGTGCAGTGACCACATACACGCTCCTCTTTGGGTAGCCATGTCTTTTTATGTCAGCCTGTACTTGGTAAGGATCTGTCTCTGCTTCGTATCTCTGACACAGTAGAGATAATCAGCCAATTTATATTCTGTGTTCAGAGACAGATAGCAATTTAGTCCGCTTTGGGATTTTGTTTCGTTTTTCCGATGTTGTGTATATATATGAGTCCTTTGATTGGTTCATGATTTTGTTTATTAGAATTATTTATTTTGTAGCAGTGCTGGTGTCAGCTTGGTTGGTTCGGTCCAACACCAGCTGACTGAGAGGGCTCGTTTCTGGGCTCAGCTCTTGGGTTTGAAGTGCTTTAAATTGGAGACTTGAATTTGGACTTGAATTTAGGTGTAGCCAAAATTGTATTGATATTTTTTGTACTTTCATTACCACTGGAAAGCAGCCCAATTCTACCCTACATGCATTAGTTGGTGTATTTCTTTGGATTTGTAGAATTTTCCAACAGAATTCTGCATGTCGGGCTTCAATTGGATGTTTGTCCCACATTTTAAAGTCCAGTTTATTGAGTGACCTCACTTCCGTAAAGAGCTATTGGTAGGATTACGCTGTCAAATATTTTGGTCCAAATTTTAATTGGGATGTTGATTTTAAATAATATTGTTTCTATTGAATACAATGCTCTGCGGGCTTTTTCTTTGAGTGCATTCACTGCCATATTAAAGTGTCCCGATGGAGATATGGTCAGACCAAGGTATGGTCAGACCAATTATGCTGTTGTTCAGGGTGAATTTATATTTGTGTTTCTGACATCTGACATCTTTCCCGCTCTCAAACCGCTCTCTCTCTCTCTCTCTCTCTCTCTCTCTCTCTCTCTCTCTCTCTCTCTCTCTCTCTCTCTCTCTCTCTCTCTCTCTCTCTCTCTCTCTCTCTCTCTCTCTCTCTCTCTCTCTCTCTCTCTCTCTCTCTCTCTCTCTCTCTCTCCTCTCTCTCTCTCTCTCTCTCTCTCTCTCTCATCCCTCCCTCTCCTCTCTCGCCTCCCCTCTCCCCCCAGGTCTCTGTGCCTGTGGCCTCCCACCAGTGTGGGCCGACATTTCCCTGCAGCATTGTTATATATATTTGACCTTTGAAGTTGCTGCTCCCTGTCCCGAAGCCTGAGGCCCAATTAAACTTAACAACCCCCAGGGCCTGTATGCCACTCTCCTCCCTGCTCCCCTCCACCTCTCGTCCCACTCTCAAACTCCTCTCTTCCCTCGTTCCCTCCATCCTCTCTGTCTCCTCTCCCCTCCGCTCCCTCCCTCCCCTCCCTCCTCCCCTCCGCCTCCTCCCCTCCCTCCCTCCTCCCCTCCCTCCGCTCCCCTCCCCCCCTCCCCTCCCTCCGCTCCCTCCCCCTCCCTCCCTCCCTCCCCTCCCCTCCCCTCCCCTCCCTCCCCCTCCTCTCCCCCTCCGCTCCCCTCCCCTCCCCTCCTCTCCTCTCCTCTCCTCTGGAACCTGCTATTCAGATACGTTTGTATCCACTGTATTACTTACACAGAAAATCCTATCAAAGTATTATTGCAGAAGATAAAATGAGTTTTTGCTTTTCACTTGTGGTTTTCCATCCCTCCAATAGAGAGTGACTGTAAATATAGTGGGGCCTCAACAGACCATAATATGACCTCCAGTCCACCGCTCGTCTGCTGGGTTCATTACTGCATTAGCAACAGCTGAAACAGTTTACTTTAAGACGGTGGTATCTACAGACAGATACACGTGGTTAGACAGGATACAGGCAGGGGGTGAATGTAAGGTGGTGCGGTCGGTACGGAGTACCAGCAAAATAAATAGTGGATGTACGCCGTACTGGTAAAAACATGAGATTCAGAAAACGGTTGGCTAATTACGCCATTATTTATCATTACCACCTGTCACCCTCATGAAAAATGTGGTGAATGGACTTGGAAAATGTATGGAATACGCTCCAATAACGTGGATATGTGGTTGGGACAATAACACTGATCATTAGCGAAGGCAGAGATGAGTGACCTAGACAGTAGACGCATCAATTCGGGTTACATTCATTACACTTCCATTTTTAGCAGACACTCTTATCCAGAGCGACTTACAGGAGCAACTATTAACTCTGTAGGTACTGTAGGCTTGTTATATCCATTTGCATTGCACAACCCCATCACACAGAAGCTATATCCATATACTGTGGGGAGAACAAGTATTTGATACACTGCCGATTTTGCAGGTTTTCCTACTTACAAAGCATGTAGAGGTCTGTCATTTTTATCATAGGTACACTTCAACTGTGAGAGACGGAATCTAAAACAAAAATCCAGAAAATCACATTGTATGATTTGTAAGTAATTAATTTGCATTTTATTGCATGACAATAATAAATGACAATAAATGGGGCGACAGGTAGCTTAGTGGTTAAGAGCGTTGTGCCAGTAACCGAAAGGTAGCTGGTTCTAATCCCTGAGCCGACTAGGTGAAAAATCTGTCCATGTGCCCTTGAGCAAGGCACTTAACCCTAATTGCTTCTGTAAGTCGCTCTGGATAAGAGCGTCTGCTAAATGACTAAAAATGTAAGTCTAATGAATGAAAATCACAGATTATTACACATTTAGGTGTTTTGCAACTGATGTCTCTTTGTATTTATTAAATGGCAAGTGCACAGTGCACTGTATGGAGTGGTGAGGGGGAGGAGTCTACCGAGCACAGTGCACTGTATGGAGTGGTGAGGGGGAGGAGTCTACCGTGCACAGTGCACTGTATGGAGTGGTGAGGGGGAGGAGTCTACTGTGCAGAGTGCACTGTATGGAGTGGTGAGGGGGAGGAGTCTACTGAGCACAGTGCACTGTATGGAGTGGTGAGGGGGAGGAGTCTACCGTGCACAGTGCACTGTATGGAGTGGTGAGGGGGAGGAGTCTACCGAGCACAGTGCACTGTATGGAGTGGTGAGGGGGAGGAGTCTACTGTGCACAGTGCACTGTATGGAGTGGTGAGGGGGAGGAGTCTACCGTGCACAGCGACCTGTATGGAGTGGTGAGGGGGAGGAGTCTACCGAGTACAGCGACCTGTATGGAGTGGTGAGGGGGAGGAGTCTACCGAGCACAGCGACCTGTATGGAGTGGTGAGGGGGAGGAGTCTAACGAGCACAGCGACCTGTATGGAGTGGTGAGGGGGAGGAGTCTACCGAGCACAGCGACCTGTATGGAGTGGTGAGGGGGAGGAGTCTACCGAGCACAGCGACCTGTATGGAGTGGTGAGGGGGAGGAGTCTACCGAGCACAGCGACCTGTATGGAGTGGTGAGGGGGAGGAGTCTACCGAGCACAGCGACCTGTATGGAGTGGTGAGGGGGAGGAGTCTACCGAGTACAGCGACCTGTATGGAGTGGTGAGGGGGAGGAGTCTACCATGCACAGCGACCTGTATGGAGTGGTGAGGGGGAGGAGTCTACCGAGCACAGCGACCTGTATGGATGATAACCTACTGGAACTTTTTGAAGTGATTGAGAGCATCATGACTGGTTGTGTTTATGCCACATTAACAGGTTGATCTTTTACTGCAGTGGGCTACATCAGGGTCACACAGAGTGTTTCTTGGTGGTCTTAAACAAATCTACTTTGAAACAAAAGTACACACACCTCACACACATGGTTATGGGCTTTAAAAAAACAGAAGACCCCTGGACCATGTCAGATATAGAAGACCCCTGGACCATGTCAGATATAGAAGACCCCTGGACCATGTCAGATATAGAAGACCCCTGGACCATGTCAGATATAGAAGACCCCTGGACCATGTCAGATATAGAAGACCCCTGGACCATGTCAGATATAGAAGACCCCTGGACCATGTCAGATATAGAAGACCCCTGGACCATGTCAGATATAGAAGACACCTGGACCATGTCAGATATAGAAGACCCTGGACCATGTCAGATATAGAAGACCCCTGGACCATGTCAGATATAGAAGACCCCTGGACCATGTCAGATATAGAAGACACCTGGACCATGTCAGATATAGAAGACCCCTGGACCATGTCAGATATAGAAGACCCCTGGACAATGTCAGATATAGAAGACCCCTGGACCATGTCAGATATAGAAGACCCCTGGACCATGTCAGATATAGAAGACCCCTGGACCATGTCAGATATAGAAGACCCCTGGACCATGTCAGATATAGAAGACCCCTGGACCATGTCAGATATAGAAGACACCTGGACCATGTCAGATATAGAAGACCCCTGGACCATGTCAGATATAGAAGACACCTGGACCATGTCAGATATAGAAGACCCCTGGACCATGTCAGATATAGAAGACACCTGGACCATGTCAGATATAGAAGACCCCTGGACCATGTCAGATATAGAAGACACCTGGACCATGTCAGATATAGAAGACCCCTGGACCATGTCAGATATAGAAGACACCTGGACCATGTCAGATATAGAAGACCCCTGGACCATGTCAGATATAGAAGACCCCTGGACCATGTCAGATATAGAAGACACCTGGACCATGTCAGATATAGAAGACCCCTGGACCATGTCAGATATAGAAGACCCCTGGACCATGTCAGATATAGAAGACACCTGGACCATGTCAGATATAGAAGACCCCTGGACCATGTCAGATATAGAAGACACCTGGACCATGAAGACCCCTGGACCATGTCAGATATAGAAGACCCCTGGACCCCTATAGAAGACACCTGGACCATGTCAGATATAGAAGACCCCTGGACCATGTCAGATATAGAAGACCCCTGGACCATGTCAGATATAGAAGACCCCTGGACCATGTCAGATATAGAAGACACCTGGACCATGTCAGATATAGAAGACAACTGGACCATGTCAGATATAGAAGACCCCTGGACCATGTCAGATATAGAAGACACCTGGACCATGTCAGATATAGAAGACACCTGGACCATGTCAGATATAGAAGACCCCTGGACCATGTCAGATATAGAAGACCCCTGGACCATGTCAGATATAGAAGACCCCTGGACCATGTCAGATATAGAAGACCCCTGGACCATGTCAGATATAGAAGACACCTGGACCATGTCAGATATAGAAGACACCTGGACCATGTCAGATATAGAAGACACCTGGACCATGTCAGATATAGAAGACCCCTGGACCATGTCAGATATAGAAGACCCTGGACCATGTCAGATATAGAAGACCCCTGGACCATGTCAGATATAGAAGACACCTGGACCATGTCAGATATAGAAGACACCTGGACCATGAAGACCCCTGGACCATGTCAGATATAGAAGACCCCTGGACCCCTATAGAAGACACCTGGACCATGTCAGATATAGAAGACCCCTGGACCATGTCAGATATAGAAGACCCCTGGACCATGTCAGATATAGAAGACCCCTGGACCATGTCAGATATAGAAGACACCTGGACCATGTCAGATATAGAAGACCCCTGGACCATGTCAGATATAGAAGACCCCTGTACCATGTCAGATATAGAAGACCCCTGGACCATGTCAGATATAGAAGACCCTGGACCATGTCAGATATAGAAGACCCCTGGACCATGTCAGATATAGAAGACACCTGGACCATGTCAGATATAGAAGACACCTGGACCATGTCAGATATAGAAGACCCCTGGACCATGTCAGATATAGAAGACCCCTGGACCATGTCAGATATAGAAGACCCCTGGACCATGTCAGATATAGAAGACCCCTGGACCATGTCAGATATAGAAGACACCTGGACCATGTCAGATATAGAAGACACCTGGACCATGTCAGATATAGAAGACACCTGGACCATGTCAGATATAGAAGACCCTGGACCATGTCAGATATAGAAGACCCCTGGACCATGTCAGATATAGAAGACCCCTGGACCATGTCAGATATAGAAGACACCTGGACCATGTCAGATATAGAAGACACCTGGACCATGTCAGATATAGAAGAAACCTGGACCATGTCAGATATAGAAGACCCCTGGACCATGTCAGATATAGAAGACCCCTGGACCATGTCAGATATAGAAGACACCTGGACCATGTCAGATATAGAAGACCCCTGGACCATGTCAGATATAGAAGACCCCTGGACCAGGTCAGATATAGAAGACCCCTGGACCATGTCAGATATAGAAGACCCCTGGACCATGTCAGATATAGAAGACACATGGACCATGTCAGATATAGAAGACCCCTGGACCATGTCAGATATAGAAGACACCTGGACCATGTCAGATATAGAAGACACCTGGACCATGTCAGATATAGAAGACACCTGGACCATGTCAGATATAGAAGACCCCTGGACCATGTCAGATATAGAAGACACCTGGACCATGTCAGATATAGAAGACCCCTGGACCATGTCAGATATAGAAGACACCTGGACCATGTCATATATAGAAGACCCCTGGACCATGTCAGATATAGAAGACCCCTGGACCATGTCAGATATAGAAGACCCCTGGACCATGTCAGATATAGAAGACACCTGGACCATGAAGACCCCTGGACCATGTCAGATATAGAAGACCCCTGGACCCCTATAGAAGACACCTGGACCATGTCAGATATAGAAGACCCCTGGACCATGTCAGATATAGAAGACCCCTGGACCATGTCAGATATAGAAGACACCTGGACCATGTCAGATATAGAAGACCCTGGACCATGTCAGATATAGAAGACACCTGGACCATGAAGACCCCTGGACCATGTCAGATATAGAAGACCCCTGGACCCCTATAGAAGACACCTGGACCATGTCAGATATAGAAGACCCCTGGACCATGTCAGATATAGAAGACCCCTGGACCATGTCAGATATAGAAGACCCCTGGACCATGTCAGATATAGAAGACCCCTGGACCATGTCAGATATAGAAGACACCTGGACCATGTCAGATATAGAAGACCCCTGGACCATGTCAGATATAGAAGACACCTGGACCATGTCAGATATAGAAGACACCTGGACCATGTCAGATATAGAAGACCCCTGGACCATGTCAGATATAGAAGACACCTGGACCATGTCAGATATAGATGACCCCTGGACCATGTCAGATATAGAAGACACCTGGACCATGTCAGATATAGAAGACACCTGGACCATGTCAGATATAGAAGACCCCTGGACCATGTCAGATATAGAAGACCCCTGGACCATGTCAGATATAGAAGACACCTGGACCATGTCAGATATAGAAGACCCCTGGACCATGTCAGATATAGAAGACCACCGGACCATGTCAGATATAGAAGACACCTGGACCATGTCAGATATAGAAGACCCCTGGACCATGTCAGATATAGAAGACCCCTGGACCATGTCAGATATAGAAGACACCTGGACCATGTCAGATATAGAAGACCCCTGGACCATGTCAGATATAGAAGACACCTGGACCATGAAGACCCCCTGGACCATGTCAGATATAGAAGACCCCTGGACCCCTATAGAAGACACCTGGACCATGTCAGATATAGAAGACCCTGGACCATGTCAGATATAGAAGACCCCTGGACCATGTCAGATATAGAAGACACCTGGACCATGTCAGATATAGAAGACACCTGGACCATGTCAGATATAGAAGACCCCTGGACCATGTCAGATATAGAAGACACCTGGACCATGTCAGATATAGAAGACACCTGGACCATGTCAGATATAGAAGACCCCTGGACCATGTCAGATATAGAAGACCCCTGGACCATGTCAGATATAGAAGACCCCTGGACCATGTCAGATATAGAAGACCCTGGACCATGTCAGATATAGAAGACACCTGGACCATGTCAGATATAGAAGACACCTGGACCATGTCAGATATAGAAGACACCTGGACCATGTCAGATATAGAAGACCCCTGGACCATGTCAGATATAGAAGACCCCTGGACCATGTCAGATATAGAAGACCCCTGGACCATGTCAGATATAGAAGACACCTGGACCATGTCAGATATAGAAGACACCTGGACCATGAAGACCCCTGGACCATGTCAGATATAGAAGACCCCTGGACCCCTATAGAAGACACCTGGACCATGTCAGATATAGAAGACCCCTGGACCATGTCAGATATAGAAGACCCCTGGACCTTGTCAGATATAGAAGACCCCTGGACCATGTCAGATATAGAAGACACCTGGACCATGTCAGATATAGAAGACCCCTGGACCATGTCAGATATAGAAGACCCCTGTACCATGTCAGATATAGAAGACACCTGGACCATGTCAGATATAGAAGACACCTGGACCATGTCAGATATAGAAGACCCCTGGACCATGTCAGATATAGAAGACACCTGGACCATGTCAGATATAGAAGACCCCTGGACCATGTCAGATATAGAAGACCCCTGGACCATGTCAGATATAGAAGACCCCTGGACCATGTCAGATATAGAAGACCCCTGGACCATGTCAGATATAGAAGACCCCTGGACCATGTCAGATATAGAAGACACCTGGACCATGTCAGATATAGAAGACACCTGGACCATGTCAGATATAGAAGACACCTGGACCATGTCAGATATAGAAGACCCTGGACCATGTCAGATATAGAAGACCCCTGGACCATGTCAGATATAGAAGACCCCTGGACCATGTCAGATATAGAAGACCCCTGGACCATGTCAGATATAGAAGACACCTGGACCATGTCAGATATAGAGTTGAAATTTATTACATTTTGAGTTTAAATCCCAATATTACACTTTATATTCATCACAGAAGACTGAAATATAACAAACTGTTTGACATGGAAACACTGGAGTTTCTCCGTAGAAATAATGATAATAATGTTTATTAATTATGAAATGATGAAAAATATGAATAACATTCCACCCACGAGGTCACTAGGTCATGTGACTGCAGGAAAGGGACTATGGGTTAAATAACACATATTTTCTATTAGGTCCACAGAGATCATATTAAATTAATAGGTGTTATACAGTTTGTCATTCTATGATTAGACCCATAAGAAAATTATTTGCATAGGCATAGGAGGTCCCCCGCCTCCTTCCTGGCAGCTTCATTAAATAGTACCCGCAAAACACCAGTCTCAACGTCAACAGTGAAGAGGCGACTCCGGGATGCTGACCTTCTAGGCAGATTTGCAAAGAAAAAGCCATATCTCAGACTGCCCATCTTAATCTTTTATTTTTATTGGCCAGTCTGAGATATGGCTTTTTCTTTGCAACTCTGCCTAGAAAGTCAGCATCCCAGAGTTGCCTCTTCACTGTTGACGTTGAGACTGATGTTTTGTGGGTACTATTTAATGAAGCTGCCAGTTGAGGACCTGTGAGGCGGCTGTTTCTCAAACTGGACACTCTAATGTATTTGTCCTCTTGCTCAGTTGTGCACCGGGGCCTCCCACTCCTCTTTAATTCTGGTTAGAGCCAGTTTGCGCTGTTCTGTGAAGGGAGTAGTACACAGCGTTGTACGAGATCTTCAGTTTCTTGGCAATTTCTCACATGGAATAGCCTTCATTTCTCAGAGCAGGAATAGACTGACGAGTGTCAGAAAAAAGTTATTTGTTTCTGGCCATTTTGAGCCTGTAATCGAACCCAGAATTGCTGATGCTCCAGATTCTCAACTAGTCTCAAGAAGGCCAGTTTTATTGTTTCTTTAATCAGCACAACAGTTTTCAGCTGTGCTAAAAAAATTGCAAAAGGGTTTTCTAATGATCGATTAGCCTTTTAAAATGATAAACTTGGATTAGCAAACACAACGTGCCATTTGATAAGGTTGAATGGCGCCGAAGAAGATGTGTGTTTTTTCACATTATTTGTAATTTATTCTGTACGTAATGTTTCTGCCACCGTCTCTTATGGCCAAAATTAGCTTCTGGATATCATGACAGCGATTACTCACCTCGTATTGGACAAAGATTTTTTTCTTCAACGAGTCGGACGCGAAGGATATCCTACAGACACCTGACCAGGCCCAAATCCCTGTCATTCGGAGATATTGAAGACGTAGGTCAGGGTGCCTTGTAAGGATTCGACGGCAAGCGAGTAAACTGCCTCTTCCATCAATCCTATTAGCCAATGTTCAATCATTTGAGAACAAATTGGACTACCTAAGATTACGGTTATCCTACCAACAGGACATTAAAAACTGTAATATCTCATGTTTCACCGAGTCGTGGCTGAACGACGACATGGATAACATACAGCTGGCGGGATATACGCTACATCGGCAGGATAGAACGGCTGACTCCGGTAAGACAAGGGGTGGCGGTCTGTGTATATTTGTAAAAAACAGCTGGTCCATAAAATCTAATACCTAGGAAGTCTGGAGGTTTTGCTCGACTGTGGTAGAGTATCTGAAGATAAACTGTAGACCACACTTATTTACCAAGAGAGTTTTCATCTAAATTTTTTGTAGCTGTCTGTTTACCACCACAAACCGATGCAGGCGCTAAGATTGCACTCAATGAGCTGTATAAGACCATAAGTAAACAGGAAAACGCTCATCCAGAGGCATTTCTCCTAGTGGCCGGGGACTTTAATGCAGGGAAACTTAATTCTGTTCTACCTCATTTCTACCAGCACGTTAAATGTGCAACCAGAGGGAAAAAAAACTCTAGACCACCTTTACTCCACACACAGAGATGCATACAAAGCTCTCCCTCGCCCTCTATTTGGCAAATCTGACCATAACTATATCCTCCTGATTCTTGCTTATAAGCAAAAACTAAAGCAGGAAGCACCAGTGACACTGTGAATAATGAAGCAGTCAGATGATGCAGATGCTAAGCTACAGGACTGTTTTGCTAGCACAGACTGGAATATGTTCCGGGATTCTTCCGATGGCATTGAGGAGTACACCACATCAGTCACTGGCTTCATCAATAAGTGCATCGATGACGTCGTCCCCACAGTGACCGTACATACATACCCCAACCAGAAGCCATGGATTACAGGCAACATCCACACTGAGCTAAAGGGTAGAGCTGCTGCTTTTCAAGGAGCGGGACTCTAACCCGGACGCTTATAAGAAATCCCACTATGCCCTCCGACGAACCATCAAACAGGCAAATAGTCAATACAGGACTAAGATTGAAATGTACTACACCGGCTCTGACACTTGTCGGATGTGGCAGGGCTTGCAAACTATTATAGACTACAAAGGGAAGCACAGCCGCGAGCTGCCCAGTGACACAAGCCTACCAGATGAGCTAAATAACTTCCATGCTCGCTTCGAGGCAAGCAACAATGAGGCATGCATGAGAGCATCAGCTGCTCTGGATGACATTTACGTCATTTAGCAGACGCTCTTATCCAGAGCGAATTACAGTTAGTGAGTGCATACATTTTTCATACTGGCCCCCCATGGGAAACGAACCCACAACCCTGGCGTTGCAAGCGCCGTGCTCTACCAACTGAGCTACAAGGGATGTGATCAAGCTCTCTGTAGCCGATGTGAGTTAGACTTTTAAGCAGGTCAACATTCACAAGGCCGCAGGGCCAGACAGATTTCCAGGACGTGTACTCCGAGCATGCGCTGAACAACTGGCAAGTGTCTTCACTGACTTTTTCAACATGTCCCTGACTGAGTCTGTAATACCAACATGTTTCAAGCAGACCACCATAGTCTCTGTGCCCAAGGACACTAAGATAACCTGCCTCACTTCTGTAGCCATGAACTGCTTTGAAAGGCTTGTCATGGCTCACATCATCCCCATTATCCAAGAAACCCTAGTCAACTCCAATTTGCATACCACCCAAGCAGATCCACAGCTGATGCAATCTCTATTGCACTCCACACTGCCCTTTCCCACCTGGACAAGAGGAACACCTACGTGAGAATGCTATTCATTGACTACAGCTCAGCGTTCAACACCATAGTGCCCTCAAATCTCATCACTAAGCTAAGGACCCTGGGACTACACACCTCCCTCTGCAACTGGATCTTGGACTTCCTGACGGGCCACCCCAGGTGGTAAGGGTAGGCAACAACACATCTGCCACACTGATCCTCAAAACGGGGGCCCCTCAGGGGTGCGTGCATAGTCCCCTCCTGTATTTCCTGTTCACCCATGACTGCATGGCCAAGCACGACTCCAACACCATCATTAAGTTTGCCGATGACACAACAGTGGTAGGCCTGATCACCGACAACGATGAGACAGCCTATAGGGAGGAGGTCAGAGACCTGGCCGTGTGGTGCCAGGATAACAACCTGTCCCTCAACGTGATCAAGACAAAGGAGATGATTGTGGACTATCAGGGAAAAAAAGAGGACTGATCATTCCCCCATTCTCATCGACGGGGCTGTAGGTCAAGTTCCTTGGTGTCCACATCACCAATGAACTATCATGGTCCAAACACACCAAGACAGTTGTGAAGAGAGCAAGACAAAGCCTATTCCCCCTCAGGAGACTGAAAAGATTTGGCATGGGTCCTCAGATCCTCAAAAAGTTATACAGCTGCACCATCGAGAGCATCCTGACTGGTTGCATCACTGCCTGGTATGGCAACTGCTCGGCCTCCGACCGCAAGGCACTACAGAGGGTGGTGCGTACGGCCCAATACATCACTGGGGCCAAGCTTCCTGCCATCCAGGACCTCTATACCAGGCGGTGTCAGAGGAAGGCCCTAAAAATGATCAAAGACTCCATCCACCCTAGTCATAGACTGTTCTCTCTGCTACCGCACGGCAAGCGGTACCGGAGCGCGAAGTATAATTCCAAAAGGCTTCTTAACAGCTTCTACCCCCAAGCCATAAGACTCCTGAACAGCTAATCATGGCTACCCTGACTATTTGCACGCTCTCGTCTGAGCGTGCCAAAGCGCAGAATAACTGATGAATTTACCAACGCTCAACACCCGTTGAATTTTGTCTGTGTCAGTAAACGTTGGCATAAAAGCGTAAATTGTTGGCAGCAGCACATTTGCAGTCACCAACGCTCTGGATAACATAAAAACAGCCTAACCAGCTCTGCTAGGGTGAGTAAAATGGTCAGAGTGAGCTGTTCTCTCACTTGTGTCTGGAAGTAGTTACCAAGTTAGCCAACATTAGCCAGTTAGCTTGTGTGCTTGACTGCTGTTGTTAGGACAGAATGCTCGGATCAACCCTTAAAGAGATGGGTGGTGCTAAAGCTTAAGAGGGTGTGAACAATGCTGAATGGGTGTAGACAAAGAAGAGCTCTGCAGTAGGTACCAAAACATTCAAAGACCATTTTCTCAAAAGTGAGGTTACAAGTTTATCAACTTTCAAAGCAGAATTACTTTCCCATTGTTCCTCAACTGTAGTGGTAAGGTGAATGCACCAATTTGTAAGTCGCTCTGGATAAGAGCGTCTGCTAAATGACGTAAATGTAAATGTTAATGTAGTGTATGATGTACCATTTTCTAGCTCTGAGTCTCTACTTTTATCAAATGTAAAAAACGCAATTTCAAATTTTGCTACATAAGACCAAATCGAGCCAGTCGATAACATATGTCTAGTAACACAGTATACTATGATAAGGTATATGACATGTCTAGTAACACAGTATACTAGGATAAGGTATACGATATGTCTGGTAACACAGTATACTGGGATAAGGTATACGATATGTCTAGGTACAGTGATACATGTTTAGAAACCATACATGCTAACCAGGAGTTTGTGTGTGTTTGTTTGTGTGTGTGTGTGTGTGCGTTTGTGCGTGCGCGTGTACATTTGTGTATGTGAATGTATGTGTGTGTGTGTGTGTGTGTGTGTGTGTGTGTGTGCGTGTGTGTGCGTGTGTGTGTGTGTGTGTGTGTGTGTGTGTGTGTGTGTGTGTGTGTGTGTGTGTGTGTGTGTGTGTGTGTGTGTGTGTGTGTGTGTGTGTGTGTGTGGGCAGTTGGGTCGATTGGTAGCATGAGTGTCTGTCTGTGTGTCCTGTATTATAATTATATATTCAACGGGTGGGTCTAATCCTGAATGCTAATTGGTTAAAACCGCATTCCAGCCGGTGTCTATTCCACAAGTTACCACCGGCTAAATCTATGACGTTAAAATGCCTATTTACTCTGTTCCATCTTACTGCGCCATCCACTGTCTCCTCAGCCCAGCCAGGCACTTTATAAACTTGATCTCCACTATAAAAAGCGTCTAGACATTATGTCACATTTCTTTTAGACTAACATTGAGTTTTCTACAGCGGAGATTTGTATAAACCTTGCTGTCTGTCTCTCCGACAATAGCAACATTGTTTCAATATTCAAATTCGATCTCCAGATGTCCAATATTAATGAACGTGTCAGGAGTCGGGATGAGACAGACAGGCAGGCAGTGTTTCTAACACCTATGCCAATATATCCTCAGGCATTATCACCTAAATAACAACCCACGTTCTTGAGCTTCTGTAACTTTGTTGAGTTGGTTTATAGGAGACACTTGGGAGAGTACCTCTCACACACACACACACAAACACGCACACACACACACACACACACACACACACGCATGCACTTACACACACACAAAGAAAGTTAAAAGTGATTTCAGAGGACTGGTGGAAGTGTTGACAGCCTCTCTTTCTTCAATCTCAGGGAGAATGCTGCTTCTAAATACAGTTTTAGGATCCGATTTCCCCTCAAGCATAACAATTAGGGGGGATGACATAATGACTGACCCTGGCTCAGTGGTTAGGGCCATCCCATAGTTGCAGTTGATTTGACTTGATGACATAATGAATGACCCTGGCTCAGTGGTTAGGGCCATCCCATAGTTGCAGTTGATTTGACTTGATGACATAATGAATGACCCTGGCTCAGTGGTTAGGGCCATCCCATAGTTGCAGTTGATTTGACTTGATGACATAATGAATGACCCTGGCTCAGTGGTTAGGGCCATCCCATAGTTGCAGTTGATTTGACTTGATGACATAATGAATGACCCTGGCTCAGTGGTTAGGGCCATCCCATAGTTGCAGTTGATTTGACTTGATGACATAATGAATGACCCTGGCTCAGTGGTTAGGGCCATCCCATAGATGCAGCTGCATAGACTTAGTATACAATGGTAATGCATTATTTCACTAAGTGAAGTTAGGATGGGACCTTTTCCTACCAGGGGATTAGACACATTCTCATTCATTTACACCAACAACCTAGTGGCTAGTTTCACAGCCTCCCCCACCCAAACGCAGAGGCCTTTGAAGCCCCCTCCCTCTGTGCAGAGATCATTACAATACAGTACCCCCTGGATTCATCTCTATTTTGAACTGATATGTAGCCAGGACACACTTCAATTGTAAATTACCTCAATAAGAAACAATATTGTTGCTTTGATCACATCAGAAGATGTCCTCCTGGCAATCTCCAAAACACAACAGCCACAGGACAACTTTGTTTGGACGTCGTAATTGGACCATTCGCCAAAACTGAAGAGATATATCTAGTGTCATGCCTCTCCCTGGGTGAGGATCAAAGGCCTCACATCAGCTTGGAAAATGGCCGACAACAACCAGACCCTCCACTGTGCCGGTCTTGACACCCTAACACTGCCATAAATTAGAGGGGAGAATTATATCTGGCACTCTAGTATGGTGAAAGGGATGCCTTTGTTTCAGATACTTTTTGCAACATCCAACAATCCAACAATGAACATTGGGACAATATATTTTTACATCCAAACGTTGGGAATGATGAGAAAAGGAATATGGAAAATGAATGTATATTTTGTGATGTCATTAAAAATGGTATAAAGGCGTTATAATGAAAACATTTTGACTTGAAGAGCTTTTACACTGTTTATATCAGATTTACATCCTTTACCTTGGGTAGAAAATATCAAGGAGGAAGACAATGTTTTCGTGAAGATAGGAATGTGATTTTAGCTTTCTAACGACATCATAGTGATGATGATGTGTTTGCCTCGTAACTAGCCACGCCCGAGGGAGCTCAGAGAGCGTGTCAGTATGACGGAAACGCCCCTCTTTACCAGAGTACGTAAAAGATTGAGATAAGAATTATCAGATCGGACTAGACGGACCTCAAGCTGCAGCTTTTGTCCATATTGGTCCCGACCCTGAAAATCAACACGAGGTGAAGACGACAAAGTTTCCTCCACTAACAATCAACGTTACGGCTGAATAGCTGTTCTAAGGACTGTATCTAAGAAGGTGAACAAGGAAAGATAACAAGCAGAATAATACATCTTCAAATACAACTAATTAGAACATGGCTTTTTTGGCGGGCGGTTGTTGTTTTGGCGGACGGTTGTTGGGGTTGGTCCTGTGTTCTCCCGGGCGTCCTTTCCCCCTTGCGGCAGGTGTGGGATGTGGCTGCGTTTGCACGCTCGGCCCATTCTCTGGCGTCCTTTCCCCCTTGCGGCAGGTGTGGGATGTGGCTGCGTTTGCACGCTCGGCCCATTTTGTTCCGCAGTCAACCATGTGGTGTGCATGTTTGTGTTTGGAAAGGTGCGGTGTTAATTGAGTGAGAGGGGAAATGGTTGCATATCCCAGAGCCGACCGGGGGTCTATGAGCAGGGGTAGTGAGAGAGAGCTTTCAATTTTGTGTCGATGAGGGATATACATTTTTAAATATAGTATACATCTAATTAATTTTTTATTGTCCTATCATGATGGAAAGATCCCCAACCCTATATCCTGGACACCCACCTGAGTGACCCATACACGAAAGAGAAGTTCCCTGTCTCTTTTATGGACCTGCTGTGAGTATGCAGCCTAAACAGATAAATAAATGCGGTCAGAGACCTACTTGAGCAGCACCGCCCCCTCAAGATTCTGAGCCTGCCTGGCAGGGTTGGTCCTACAAAGCCAGAGCCCCCTGATGGGAGAACATTATATACAGTGGGGAGAACAAGTATTTGATACACTGCCGATTTTGCAGGTTTTCCTACTTACAAAGCATGTAGAGGTCTGTAATTGTTATCATAGGTACACTTCAACTGTGAGAGACAAAAATCCAGAAAATCACATTGTATGATTTTTAAGTAATACATTTGCATTGTATTGCATGACATAAGTATTTGATACATAAGAAAAGCAGAGCTTAATATTTGGTACAGAAACCTTTGTTTGCAATTACGGAGATCATACGTTTCCTGTAGGTCTTGACCAGGTTTGCACACACTGCAGCAGGGATTTTGGCCCACTCCTCTATACAGACCTTCTCCAGATCCTTCAGGTTTCGGGGCTGTCGCTGGACAATACAGACTTTCAGCTCCCTCCAAAGATGTTCTATTGGGTTCAGGTCTGGAGACTGGCTAGGCCACTCCAGGACCTTGAGATGCTTCTTACGGAGCCACTCCTTAGTTGCCCTGGCTGTGTGTTTCGGGTCATTGTAATGATGGAAGACCCAGCCACGACCCATCTTCAATGCTCTTACTGAGGGAAGGAGGTTGTTGGCCAAGATCTCGCGATACATGGCCCCACCCATTCTCCCCTCAATACGGTGCAGTCGTCCTGTCCCCTTTGCAGAAAAGCATCCCCAAAGAATGATGTTTCCACCTCCATGCTTCACGGTTGGGATGGTGTTCTTGGGGTTGTACTCATCCTTCTTCTTCCTCCAAACACGGCGAGTGGAGTTTAGACCAAAAAGCTATATTTTTGTCTCATCTGACCACATGTCCTTCTCCCATTCCTCCTCTGGATCATCCAGATGGTCATTGGCAAACTTCAGACGGGCCTTGACATGCGCTGGCTTGAGCAGGGGGACCTTGCATGCGCTGCAGGATTTTAATCCATGACGGCGTAGTGTGTTACTAATGGTTTTCTTTGAGACTGTGGTCCCAGCTCTCTTCAGGTCATTGACCAGGTCCTGCCGTGTAGTTATGGGCTGATCCCTCACCTTCCTCATGATCATTGATGCCCCACGAGGTGAGATCTTGCATGGAGCCACAGACCGAGGGTGATTGACCGTCATCTTGAACTTCTTCTTCTTCTTTCTAATAATTGCGCCAACAGTTGTTGCTTTCTCACCAAGCTGCTTGCCTATTGTCCTGTAGCCCAATCCAGCCTTGTGCAGGTCTACAATTTTATCCCTGATGTCCTTACACAGCTCTCTGTTCTTGGCCATTGTGGAGAGGTTGGAGTCTGTTTGATTGAGTGTGTGGACAGGTGTCTTTTATACAGGTAACGAGTTCAAACAGGTGCAGTTAATACAGGTAATGAGTGGAGAACAGGAGGGCTTCTTAAAGAAAAACTAACAGGTCAGTGAGAGCCGGAATTTTTACTGGTTGGTAGGTGATCAAATACTTATGTCATGCAATAAAATGCAAATTAATTACTTAAAAATCAAACAATGTGATTTTCTGGATTTTTGTTTTAGATTCAGTCTCTCACAGTTGATGTTTAGCTATGATAAAAATTACAGACCTCTACATGCTTTGTAAGTAGGAAAACCTGCAAAATCGGCAGTGTATCAAATACTTGTTCTCCCCACTGTACAAGGAAATTCTCAAAGCTGCTAATGAGAACCTTGACAACCTTTTACCTAGCCGGTGGGGATTCCGTTGGGGTACCCCCACCCAGGTAGTGGCAGTGCTGGCAACACTGGCTGCAGTAACCCATGGGGATGGGGTCACACTCGGATAATCAGAGAGGGGGTTTATCATTGTGGCCCAGGTGGCACAAAATAATCAAAGGTCTGACTGCACGGAGATGCTTGGGGAAAATGGTTACAACGGGGGACCAGAGTGTTTGTGTCTCAGGTGAAGAGGGTGGATCTGATCTCCATCACCTAGGACTTGACATAGATTAAGTAGATTAATCAAATCTCACATTGTTGTCAATTTCTGCTCAATCTTGCATGCTTTCTCAATCAGCTGTAACTCTATGTGCACTCGTAAATCAGGTCCTTTCTTGAGTTTGTCTCTGGGATATAACAACCGTTGAGTATCTGATTTTATGGTGGATTGTGGAGAAGGGGGGTTGAGTGTGTTGGAATATGTGAGTATGTGCGTGTGTGTTTGTCCGGCATCTGTTGTGGGGGGCTGGGATGTTGGGGGGGTATGGGATGGACCACGGTAATTATTTGCTAGGATAATAATTGCTTGTCAATAAATTACATTTAATACAATGGCAATCCGGGTTATATGTCAAAATCCTACGTATGAACTGCCGACATTACTACGCATATTAATTGATAATGATGGAAATAAGATATGCAAGATATTTGAATATATATTTATTTTTAAATAGTTATATATATAGAGAGTTGACAGCATTGGAAATGCTTTTGGCAGTTAATCTGCTTCTGTTTTTTGGGTGGCACTGTGTGCTGTTTTCGATGGATGGGTCCTGGCCTCTCGGGGCCCTAGGGATCTGGAGGGATGTGGGTGGGATGCCGATCACTGGGATGACGGCTCAACTTGGGATGGGGAGGGGATTTAGCGGGGGAATTAGTGGAGAACAATTGGAGGGTTACTTAGTAGCAATGCAAAAATCATGGTACAGCTATATGGACACTCAATCATTATGGTATTATTATTGGTAAATTTACAAACATATCAATCAATCAATCAATTTTATTTTATATAGCCCTTCTTACATCAGCTAATATCTCGAAGTGCTGTACAGAAACCCAGCCTAAAACCCCAAACAGCTAGTAATGCAGGTGTAGAAGCACGGTGGCTAGGAAAAACTCCCTAGAAAGGCGAAAGCCTAGGAAGAAACCTAGAGAGGAACCAGGCTATGAGGGGTGGCCAGTCCTCTTCTGGCTGTGCCGGGTGGAGATTATAACAGAACCATGCCAAGATGTTCAAAAATGTTCATAAGTGACAAGCATGGTCAAATCATAGTCAGGAATAAATCTCAGTTGGCTTTTCATAGCCGATCATTAAGAGTTGAAAACAGCAGGTCTGGGACAGGTAGGGGTTCCATAACCGCAGGCAGAACAGTTGAAACTGGAATAGCAGCAAGGCCAGGCGGACTGGGGACAGCAAGGAGTCACCACGGCCGGTAGTCCCGACGTATGGTCCTAGGGCTCAGGTCTCTCAGTTGGCTTTTCATAGCCGATCATTAAAGAGTTGAAAACAGCAGGTCTGGGACAGGTAGGGGTTTCGTAGCCGCAGGCAGAACAGTTGAAACTGGAATAGCAGCAAGGCCAGGCGGACTGGGGACAGCAAGGTGTCATCATGCCCGGTAGTCCTGACGTATGGTCCTAGGGCTCAGGTTCTCAGAGAGAAAGAGAGAACGAGAGAATTAGAGAGAGCATACTTAAATTCACACAGGACACTGGATAAGACAGGAGAAGTACTCCAGGTATAACCAACTAACCCCAGCCCCCCGACACATAAACTACTGCAGCATAAATACTGGAGGCTGAGACAGGAGCGGTCCGGAGACACTGTGGCCCCATCCGAAGAAACCCCGGACAGGGCCAAACAGGAAGGATATAACCCCACCCACTCCGCCAAAGCACAGCCCCCGCACCACTAGAGGGATATCCCCAACCACCAACTTACAATCCTGAGACAAGGCCGAGTATAGCCCACAGAGGTCTCCACCACAGCACAAACCAAGGGGGGCGCCAACCCAGACAGGAAGATCACGTCAGTAACTCAACCCACTCAAGTGACGCACCCCTCCCAGGGACGGCATGAAAGAGCACCAGCAAGTCAGTGACTCAGCCCCTGCAACAGGGTTAGAGGCAGAGAACCCCAGTGGAGAGGGGAACCGGCCCGGCAGAGACAGCAAGGGCTGTTCGTTGCTCCAGCCTTTCCGTTCACCTTCACACTCCTGGGCCAGACTACACTCAATCATATGACCTACTGAAGAGATAAGTCTTCAGTAAAGACTTAAAGGTTGAGACCGAGTCTGCGTCTCTCACATGGGTAGGCAAACTGTTCCATAAAAATGGAGATCTATAGGAGAAAGCCCTGCCTCCCGCTGTTTGCTTAGAAATTCTAGGGACAATTAGGAGGCCTGCGTCTTGTGACCGTAGCGTACGTATTGGTATGTACGGCAGGACCAACTCGGAAAGATAGGTAGGAGCAAGCCCATGTAACGCTTTATAGGTTAACAGTAAAACCTTGAAATCAGCCCTTGCCTTAACAGGAAGCCAGTGTAGGGAAGCTAGCACTGGAGTAATATGATCAAATTTCTTGGTTCTAGTCAGGATTCTAGCAGCAGATAAATAGACTTGAAACTTGTATCTCATTATAGTGTATGGTGAAATAAGTATAGCCAGTTATAATTGTAATGGCTTAGCTGATAATAACAAAAGAAGAACAATATTTACATGGCTCAAAGAGAAGGAATATAATATCTATTGTTTACAGGAAACTCATTCAACAATTCTAGATGAAGTTGTGTGGAAAAAGGAATGGGGGGGCGAAATATACTTCTCCCATGGGCAAAGAAATTCAAAAGGGGTGATGATATTAATTAATAGTAATTTCGATCCGAATGTGCAAATTGTCCAAATAGATACGCAAGGTAGATGGATTATTTAAAATATGTTATTGGACAATAAACAGATATGGCTCATTAACATTTACGGACCAAATAATGATGATCCACACTTCTTTGACAATATATATAATAAATTATCAACCCTGCAAGCAATTCAAGACAATATTATTATGGTGGGGGATTATAATACTGTTTTAAATACAGTGGGGGAAAAAAGTATTTAGTCAGCCACCAATTGTGCAAGTTCTCCCACTTAAAAAAGATGAGAGAGGCCTGTAATTTTCATCATAGGTACACGTCAACTATGACAGACAAATTGAGAATTTTTTTTCCAGAAAATCACATTATAGGATTTTTTATGAATTTATTTGCAAATTATGGTGGAAAATAAGTATTTGGTCACCTACAAACAAGCAAGATTTCTGGCTCTCACAGACCTGTAACTTCTTCTTTAAGAGGCTCCTCTGTCCTCCACTCGTTACCTGTGTTAATGGCACCTTTTTGAACTTGTTATCAGTATAAAAGACACCTGTCCACAACCTCAAACAGTCACACTCCAAACTCCACTATGGCCAAGACCAAAGAGCTGTCAAAGGACACCAGAAACAAAATTGTAGACCTGCACCAGGCTGGGAAGACTGAATCTGCAATAGGTAAGCAGCTTGGTTTGAAGAAATCAACTGTGGGAGCAATTATTAGGAAATGGAAGACATATAAGACCACTGATAATATCCCTCGATCTGGGGCTCCACGCAAGATCTCACCCCGTGGGGACAAAATGATCACAAGAACGGTGAGCAAAAATCCCAGAACCACACGGGGGGACCTAGTAAATGACATGCAGAGAGCTGGGACCAAAGTAGCAAAGCCTACCATCAGTAACACACTACGCCGCCAGGGACTCAAATCCTGCAGTGCCAGACGTGTCCCCCTGCTTAAGCCAGTACATGTCCAGGCCCGTCTGAAGTTTGCTAGAGTGCATTTGGATGATCCAGAAGAGGATTGGGAGAATGTCATATGGTCAGATGAAACCAAAATAGAACTTTTTGGTAAAAACTCAACTCGTCGTGTTTGGAGGACAAAGAATGCTGAGTTGCATCCAAAGAACACCATACCTACTGTGAAGCATGGGGGTGGAAACATCATGCTTTGGGGCTGTTTTTTCTGCAAAGGGACCAGGATGACTGATCCGTGTAAAGGAAAGAATGAATGGGGCCATGTATCGTGATATTTTGAGTGAAAACCTCCTTCCATCAGCAAGGGCATTGAAGATGAAACGTGGCTGGGTCTTTCAGCATGACAATGATCCCAAACACACCGCCCGGGCAACGAAGGAGTGGCTTCGTAAGAAGCATTTCAAGGTCCTGGAGTGGCCTAGCCAGTCTCCAGATCTCAACCCCATAGAAAATCTTTGGAGGGAGTTGAAAGTCCGTGTTGCCCAGCGACAGCCCCAAAACATCACTGCTATAGAGGAGATCTGGATGGAGGAATGGGCCAAAATACCAGCAACAGTGTGTGAAAACCTTGTGAAGACTTACAGAAAACGTTTGACCTGTGTCATTGCCAACAAAGGGTATATAAGAAAGTATTGAGAAACTTTTGTTATTGACCAAATACTTATTTTCCACCATAATTTGCAAATAAATTCATAGAAAATCCTACAATGTGATTTTCTGGATTTTTTTTCTCATTTTGTCTGTCATAGTTGACGTGTACCTATGATAAAAATTACAGGCCTCTCTCATCTTTTTAAGTGGGAGAACTTGCACAATTGGTGGCTGACTAAATACTTTTTTTCCCCACTGTTGCTCAATGGACTGTAAAGGAAATCACACCACAAACAACCATGCACATGCTCTTAAGGAAATTGTGAATGTCATGGATACATTAGAACTAGTAGATATATGGAGGCTTAAATATCCTGATCTAGTGAGATATACATGGCGGAGACTCAATCAAGCTAGTCGTCTTGACCTCTTTCTTATCTCATTCTCGTTGGCACCAAAAGTTTAAAAAGTGTTGATAGGGGACAGAATGCGGTCGGACCATCATATAATTGGCATATACATTACTCTTACTGAATTTCCATATGGGCGAGGATATTGGAAATGTAATCAAAGCCTTTTGGATTAGAATTTATTTTGAACTGGGACAAAGGAATTTATAACTGACTTTTTCCGACATAACATAGGTACAGCAAATCCCCTTATTGTATGGGACACCTTTAAATGTGCCTTTAGAGGCCATGCAATTGTCACGCCCTGGCTCTGGGGACTCTAGTATGTTGAGCCAGGGTGTGAGTTTTCATGTGTGTTGGTTCTAGTTGTTGTATATCTATGTTGGCCAGGGTGGCTCCCAATCAGAGACGGCTGTAGCTCGTTGTCTCTGATTGGGAGTCATACTTAGGTAGCCGTTAGGCATTCATTCATTGTGGTTTCTTGTTCCGTGTTGGTTCGTGTATGTAACCATGGACGTCACATTTTCGTTTTGTTGTTTTGTTCGTGTGATCATTATATAAATAAATATGTTCGCATTCAACGCTGCGCCTTGGTCCTCCTCTCTCACCGACGATCGTGACAGAAGAAACCACCAAGACTGGACCAAGCAGCGTGTCCAGGAGCCATCGCCAGGGAGATCTCTAGCAGATCTCCTTCGCCTCCTCGACTGGGTCAAGCCGGGTGAGGAAGAGAAGGGCTTGACATGGAAGCAGAAGGGCGAAAGGCTGGCGAGGGACATGGAGACCTGGTCCACGGGTAGGAGAGACGCCCAGAACATTTTTTTAGGGGGGCTAACGCCGTGGACGACGGGCCAGCAGGAGACCGCGGCAGAGCGGCCCAGCGGGTTGGCAGAGGAGGCCGCCAGGTTACGGGGGCCACTGGTCGAAGAGGGGATGGAAGGTGTAGAGGCACGGCGAGAGGTACTGGGGTGTGTTACCAGTCCGGTCCGGCCCATTCCAGATCCCTGCGTAGGACCAGTGGTGTGTGTCCCCAGTACGGTCCGGCCTGTTCCTGCTCCCCGCACCAGGCCAATGGTGCGCGTCGTCAGCCCGGCTCGGCCCGTTCCTGCTCCCCGCACCAAGTCAGTGGTGCGCTTCGTCAGTCCGGCTCGGCCTGCTCCTGCTCCCCGCACCAAGTCAGTGGTGCGCTCGTCAGCCCGGCTCGGCCCGTTCCTGCTCCCCGCACCAAGTCAGTGGTGCGCCCGTCAGCCCGGCTCGGCCCGTTCCTGCTCCCCGCACCAAGTCAGTGGTGCGCTTCGTCAGCCCGGCTCGGCCCGTTCCTGCTCCCCGCACCAAGTCAGTGGTGCGCTTCGTCAGCCCGGCTCGGCCCATTCCTGCTCCCCGCACTAAGTCAGTGGTGCGTTTCGTCAGCCCGGTTCGGCCCGCTCCTGCTCCCCGCACCAAGTCAGGGGTGCGTTTTGTCAGCCCGGCTCGGGCCGTTCCTGCTCCCCACACCAAGCCAGTGGTGTGCGTCGTCAGTCCGGCACAGCCCGTGCCTGTTCCACTGGTGCCTGGTTTAGCACGGTTCAGCTGCTTCACGCCGGAGCTAGAGCAATCCGCTCCACCAGTGTGCAGTCCAGCTCCGGTCAGCAGGGCCAGACCGGACCAGGGGTACCTTGGGGGGTTAGAGAGCGAGTGGGGATCATGCCCGGAGCCGGATCCGCCGCCAAGGCGGAGTGCCCACCCAGTCCCTCCCCTGTGGTATTTGGTTGGCGCGGTCGGAGTCCGTGCCTTTAGGGGGGGGTACTGTCACGCCCTGGCTCTGGGGACTCTAGTATGTTGAGCCAGGGTGTGAGTTTTCATGTGTGTTGGTTCTAGTTGTTGTATATCTATGTTGGCCAGGGTGGCTCCCAATCAGAGACGGCTGTAGCTCGTTGTCTCTGATTGGGAGTCATACTTAGGTAGCCGTTAGGCATTCATTCATCGTGGTTTCTTGTTCCGTGTTGGTTCGTGTATGTAACCAGGGACGTCACATTTTCGTTTTGTTGTTTTGTTCGTGTGATCATTATATAAATAAATATGCTCGCATTCAACGCTGCGCCTTGGTCCTCCTCTCTCACCGACGATCGTGACAGCAATTCAGTACTCATCTCGAAAACAAAAGCAATTTAGGTCAAAAGAGTTTATACTAACAAAGGAAATAGAAGGTCTAACAGAACAGATAGATAACAAAAAAACTGTAACATAGAGGATCGGAATAAATGAGAGGAAAAACAAAAAGAAATGGAGAAACTTATTCAAGAAAGATCAAGTGTAATATATTATAAAAATAAAGCAAACTGGATGGAATATGGGGAAAAATGCACCAAATTATTTTTTTATCTTCAACATAGGAATGCTACCAAAAAGAATTTAATGAAACTGGTTACAATTGACGGAGTAACCCATGAATCACCAAATGATATTTTGAAGGAGGAAACAAGGTACTTTAAGCATATGTTTTCATTTCAGTCGCCTCCATCTCCTTGTCAGTATAGCTGTAGGTGGGTGTGGTGGTGGCATCAGGCGCAGGACACACAAAGTAAGTCCAAAAGACTTTAGTGGTTAGCAATAAACACAGCACGAAAATAAATGCCCTGAGGCGAGAAACTCCGCACGCAGGCGAAATAAAACGGGCGCACTAAACACGTGCGACAAAATACTCCAAACACAAATGGAGAGCAGCTCAACCGAGCAAACTGTATAGACACAAGCAATACGCACGACAGTGAAAACAATCACACACAACACTAGACAAACACAACGAGAACTTATAGGACACTAATTACACTAAACGATAACAGGTGTAACAACAATCAGACAAAAGCAAACGAACAAAGAAACATGCAACGGTGGCAGCTAGTATTCCGGAGACGACGAACGCCGAAGCCTGCCCGAGCAAGGAAGAGAGGCAGCCTCGGCCGAAACCGTGACAGTACCCCCCCTTGACGCGCGGCTCCAGACGTGCGGCCGCCTCGGCCTCGGGGACGACCAGGAGGACGCGGAGCAGGGTGCGTCGGGTGCCCACGATGGAATTCCGTCAGGAGAGACGGCTCCAAAATGTCTCTCCTCGGCACCCAGCACCGTTCCTCCGGGCCGTACCCCTCCCACTCCACTAGATATTGGAGACCCCCCATCCGACGTCTCGAATCCAAGATGGACCGCACGGAGTACGCCGGTGCCCCCTCGATGTCCAATGGGGGCGAAGGAGTCTCCCTGATCTCACTTTCTTGGAGTGGGCCAGCTACCACTGGCCTGAGAAGAGACACATGGAACGAGGGGTTAATAATTTTATACTCAACAGGTAGTTGTAATTTGTAACACACCTCGTTCAACCTTCTCAGGACTTTAAATGGCCCTACAAACCGCCGACCCAGTTTCCGACAGGGCAGGCGGAGGGGCAGGTTTCTGGTAGAGAGCCAGACTCGATCACCAGGTGCGTACACCGGTCCCTCACTGCGGTGGAGATCGGCGCTCGCCTTATGACGACGGAGGGCCCGCTGCAGGTGGACGTGTGCAGCGTTCCATGTCTCCTCCGAGCGCCGCACCCACTCATCCACCGCAGGAGCCTCGATCTGGCTCTGCTGCCAAGGTGCCAGAACCGGCTGGTAACCTAACACACATTGGAAAGGGGTTAGGTTAGTGGAGGAATGGCGTAGGGAATTCTGGGTCATTTCGGCCCAGGGAACGTACCTTGCCCACTCCTCCGGACGGTCCTGGCAGTATGTTCTAAGAAACCTACCCACATCCTGGTTCACACGTTCCACCTGCCCATTACTCTCCGGGTGGTAACCCGAGGTGAGGCTCACCGAGACCCCCAACCGCTCCATAAAAGCTCTCCAGACTCTGGAGGTAAATTGGGGACCTCGATCAGACACAATATCCTCGGGTACCCCGTAGTGCCGGAACACGTGGGTGAATAGTGCTTCAGCGGTTTGCAGGGCAGTAGGAAGGCCCGGCATAGGGAGCAAACGACAGGCCTTAGAAAACCGGTCCACAACGACCAGTATAGTGGTATTCCCCTGTGAAGGAGGAAGGTCAGTGAGGAAATCCACCGAGAGGTGAGACCATGGTCGTTGTGGAACGGGCAGGGGTAGTAACTTACCCCTAGGCAGATGTCTAGGCGCCTTACACTGGGCGCACACCGAGCAGGAGGAAACATAAACCCTCACATCCCTCGCCAACGTGGGCCACCAGTACTTGGCACTAAGACAGTGCACTGTCCGGCCGATACCAGGGTGTCCAGAGGAGGGTGACGTGTGAGCCCAATAGATCAATCGATCCCGAACCTCGAGCGGAACGTACTTCCGACCCTCCGGACATTGAGGTGGACTAGGGTCGGTGCGTAACGCCCGCTCGAGTTCAGCATCGACCTCCCACACTACCGGTGCCACCAGACAAGACTCCGGCAGTATGGGAGTGGGCTCCACGGACCTCTCCTCCGTGTCATACCGCCGAGACAGTGCGTCTGCCTTACCGTTCTGTGACCCAGGGATGTACGTGATCTTAAATGTGAACCGGGTCAAAAACATATTCCACCTCGCCTGGCGAGGGTTCAGCCTCCTCGCTGCCCGGATGTACTCCAGGTTACGGTGGTCCGTCAAAATGAGGAAAGGGTGTTGAGCCCCCTCAAGCCAGTGCCTCCACACCTTTAGGGCCTGTACCACGGCTAACAGCTCCCTGTCCCCTACGTCATAGTTTCGCTCCGCCGGACTGAGCTTCTTGGAATAAAAAGCACAGGGGCGGAGTTTAGGTGGCGCGCCGGACCGTTGCGAAAGCACGGCTCCTATACCGGCCTCTGACGCGTCCACCTCTACCTGAAATGGCAAAGAGGGATCCAGATGCGCCAGCACCGGGGCCGAGGTAAACAGGTCCTTCAGCCTCCCAAACGCCCTGTCCGCCTCGGCTGACCACTGCAGACGCACCGGACCCCCCTTCAAAAGAGACGTTATGGGAGCTGCCACCTGTCCAAAACCCCGGATAAACCTCCGGTAGTAATTTGCAAACCCCAAAAACTGCTGCACCTCCTTTACAGTGGTTGGCGTTTGCCAATTACGCACGGCTGACACCCGGTCTACCTCCATCTTCACCCCTGACGCAGACAACTGATAACCCAAAAAGGAGACCGACTCCTGGAAGAACAGACACTTCTCTGCCTTGACATACAGGTCGTGCTCCAACAGCCTCCGCAACACTCGGCGCACCAGGGCCACATGCTCGACTCGGGTAGGCGAGTACACGAGAATGTCATCTATGTACACGACCACCCCCCTGCCCCTGCATGTCCCTGAAGATCTCATCCACGAATGATTGGAAAACTGAAGGAGCGTTCATCAACCCGTATGGCATGACAAGATACTCGTAATGGCCCGAGGTGGTACTAAAGGCTGTCTTCCATTCATCGCCCCCCCTAATGCGCACCAAGTTGTACGCGCTCCTGAGATCTCATTTTGTGAAGAAACGCGCCCCGTGCAATGACTCCGTCATGGTCGCAATCAGCGGGAGTGGATAACTGTACTTCACCGTGATCTGATTGAGACCACGGTAATCAATGCACGGGCGTAACCCACCATCCTTTTTCTTCACAAAAAGGAAACTCGAGGACGCAGGGGAAGTGGAGGGCCGTATGTATCCTTGTCTCAGAGATTCGTCTATGTAAGTCTCCATAGCTCTCTTCTCCTCCTGAGACAGAGGATACACATGGCTCCGTGGGAGCGCAGCTCCTGCCTGGAGGTCTATCGCACAATCTCCCTGCCTATGGGGGAGGCAACTGCGTCGCCTCGACTTACTGAACACAATAGCCAAATCCCCCATACTCAGGGGGAACGTGCAATGTGGGCACCTGGTTTGGACTCTCCACCGAGGTAGCCCCTACGGAAACGCCTAAACATCGACCCACACACTGGGCAGACCACTCCATCAGAGCCCTCTCCTGCCACGAAATAGATGGGTTATGGGTACTCAACCAGGGCATGCCCAGCACCACCGGATACGCAGGCGAGTCGATCAGAAATAGCTGGATCATCTCCTGATGACCCCCCTGCGCACACATCCTAAGTGGCGCCATGACCTCCCTGATCAAGCCCGCACCCAACGGACGGTTATCTAGGGCATGAACGGGGAAGGGGACGTCAACAGGGAGAAGGGGAATCCCTAAGGCTAAACAAAATTTCTTATCAACAAAATTCCCAGCCGCGCCTGAATCTACCAGCGCCTTATGCTGGGAATGAGGTGCTACCTGTGGAAAACGCACAGGTATACAGAAGTGTGCAACAGAGAGCTCTGGGTGAGTGGGGCGCCTACTCACCTGGAAGGACTCCCCAGTGCGGGACCTGTCGTCTTCTCCCCTAGGAGGCCATCCCCATCACCTAGCCGCGGTGTGTGATTCTGTCAGTATAGCTGTAGGTGGGTGTGGTGGTGGAATCAGGCGCAGGACGCACAAAGTAAGTCCAAAAGACTTTAGTGGTTAGCAATAAACACAGCACGAAAATAAATGCCCTGAGGCGAGAAACTCCGCACGCAGGCGAAATAAAACAGGCGCACTAAACACGTGCGACAAAATACTCCAAACACAAATGGAGAGCAGCTCAACCGAGCAAACTGTATAGACACAAGCAATACGCACGACAGTGAAAACAATCACACACAACACTAGACAAACACAACGAGAACTTATAGGACACTAATTACACTAAACGATAACAGGTGTAACAACAATCAGACAAAAGCAAACGAACATAGAAACATGCAACGGTGGCAGCTAGTATTCCGGAGACGACGAACGCCGAAGCCTGCCCGAGCAAGGAAGAGAGGCAGCCTCGGCCGAAACCGTGACACTCCTCTAACTGAAACTAATTGTAGTGATGATTTTTTCTATTAATAATGTAAAATTAACAGCCAAACAGAAAGACTCATGTGAAGGTGAAATTACAGAGGAGGAACTTCTGGATACAATTAAAGTCCGGGAAAACTCCAGGGTTGGATGGCATACCAGTCGAAGTATACCAAACCTTTTTTTGATATACTAAGAGGACCGTTATTAGCATGTTTTAACCACTCCTATGTAAATGGTAGATTATCTGACACTCAAGAAGAAGGTCTGATCTCATTATTACTGAAACAGGATACAAGTGGAAAATATAAAGATCCAGTCCATTTAAAAAATTGGAGGCCCCTTACACTTCAGTGGTGTGATGCAAAAATTCTAGCAAAATGTACAGCGCATAGAATTAAAAAGGTATTGTCGGATATTATTCATTCTAATCAGACAGGTTTTTTACATGGAAGACACATTGGAGATAATATAAGGCAAGTATTGGAAACAATAGAACATTATGGAAAATCTGAGAAACCAGGCCTGCTATTCATAGCAGACTTCGAAAAGGCATTTGATAAAGTATGACTGGGGTTTATATATAAATGCCTGGAGCATTTTAATTTTGGTGAATCTCTTATAAAATGGGTCAAAATCATGTATAGTAACCCTAGGTGTATAATAGTAAATAATGGCTATTTCTCAGAAAGTTTTAAACTGTCAAGAGGAGTGAAACAAGGTTGTCCATTATCGGCATATCTATTTATTGTGGCCATAGAGATGTTAGCTATTAAAATCAGATCCAACAATAATATCAGAGGATTAGAAATCCAGGGCTTAAAAACAAAGGTGTAATTGTACGCTGATGATTCATGTTTTCTTTTAAATCCACAACTAGAATCACTCCACAGCCTCATAGAGGATCTAGATACATTTTCTAACCGCTCTGGATTACAACCAAATTATGACAAATGTACTATATTACGTATTGGATCAATAAAAAATACAATTTTTACATTGCCATGTAGTTTACCAATAAAATGGTCTGATGGTGATGTGGATATACTCAGAATACATATCCCAAAGGAAATAAATTATCTCACTTCAATAAATTATAATAGAAAGTTTGCAAAAATAGACAAGATCTTGCTACCATGGAAAGGTGGGTGCCTGTCAATTTGTGGAAAAATCACCCTGATTTACTCTTTAGTATTATCCCAGTTTACCTATTTGCTTATGGTCTTGCCTACGCCTAGCGAACAGTTTTTAAAATTATATGGGGAAAAAAATATTCAATTTTATTTGGAACGGCAAGCCAGACAAAATTAATCGAGCCTATTTATATAATGAATATGAATTCGGAGGACAGAAATTATTAAGTATTAAAGCATTAGACCTATCACTAAAAGCTTCAGTCATACAAAAGTTATATTTAACCCGGTCCCCCGGTGCATAAACCGGAGCCTTACTGCTGTGGCGGTCGGCACTCGCCTTCTGTCTCCTAATCGCCCTTTGCAGGCGTACATGGGCAGCGTTCCATGTCTCCTCCGAGCGCCGAAACCATTCATCCACCGCAGGATTCTCGATCTGGCTCTGATGCCACGGTGCCAGGACCGGCTGGTAACCAAGTACACACTGAAAGGGAGACAGGTCAGTGGAGGAGTGGCGGAGGGAATTTTGTGCCATCTCTGCCCAGGGGATATAAACTAACCAATCCCCCTGCCGGTCCTGGCAATACGACCTCAGAAACCTACCCACATCCTGGTTTACTCTTTCCACCTGCCCATTACTCTCGGGGTGAAAACCTGAGGTTAGGCTGACCGAGACCCCCAGATGGTCCATAAACGTCTTCCAGACCCTCGATGTGAACTGGGGACCCCGATCAGACACTATATCCTCAGGTACCCCGTAGTGCCAGAAGACGTGTGTAAACAGGGCCTCTGCGGTCTGTAGGGCAGTAGGGAGACCGGGCAAAGGAATGAGACGACAGGACTTAGAAAACCGATCCACAACAACCAGGATCGTGGTGTTACCCTGTGACGGAGGAAGATCCGTAACAAAGTCCACCGATAGGTGTGACCACGGCCGCTGTGGAACGGGGAGAGGTTGTAATTTACCTCTGGGCAGGTGTCTAGGTGCCTTGCACTGAGCGCACACCGAACAGGAAGAAACATAAACCCTCACGTCCTGAGCTAAGGTAGGCCACCAGTACTTCCCACTAAGACAGCGCACTGTCCGACCAATGCCAGGATGGCCAGAAGACGGTGACGTGTGAGCCCAATAGATCAAACGATCGCGAACCTCGGAGGGAACGTACGCACGACCCACTGGACACTGGGGGTGAGTGGGCTCCGTGCGTAATGCCCGCTCTATGTCCGCGTCAACCTCCCATACCACCAGTGCCACCAGACAAGAAGCCGGAAGTATGGGAGTAGGCTCCCTGGTCCGATCCTCTGAGTCATATAGCCGGGACAGAGCGTCTGCCTTAGCATTCTGGGAACCTGGTCTATACAATAGGGTGAACACAAAACACGTGAAAAACATGGCCCACCTTGCCTGACAAGGATTCAGTCTCCTCGCTGCCCGAATGTACTCCAGATTGCGGTGGTCAGTCAAAATGAGAAAAGGGTGTTTAGCCCCCTCAAGCCAATGTCTCCACACCTTAAGAGCTTTCACAACAGCTAACAGCTCCCGATCCCCCACGTCATAGTTTTGCTCCGCCGGGCTGAGCTTCTTCGAGAAGAAAGCACAGGGGCGGAGTTTGGGAGGCGTACCCGAGCACTGAGACAGTACAGCTCCTATCCCCGCCTCGGACGCGTCCACCTCGACTATGAATTGCAAGGAAGGATCCGGATGAGCCAGCACGGGAGCCGTGGTGAACAGCGCCTTCAGCTGACCAAAAGCCCTGTTCGCCTCCGCTGACCACTGCAGGCGCACCGATCCGCCCTTTAGCAAAGAGGTTATGGGAGCTGCTACCTGGCCAAAGCCCCGGATAAATCTCCGGTAGTAGTTGGCAAAACCCAAAAATCGCTGCACCTCCTTTACCGTGGTAGGAGTCGGCCAATTACGCACGGCTGTAATGCGGTCACACTCCATCTCGACCCCTGACTCTGACAAGCGGTATCCTAAGAAGGAGACGGACTGTCTGAAGAACAGACATTTCTCAGCCTTAACGTACAGGTCATGCTCCAACAGTCTACCAAGCAACTTGCGCACCAGGGACACATGCTCGTCGCGGGTAGCGGAGTATATGAGAATATCATCCATATACCAATCAATCAATCAATTTTATTTTATATAGCCCTTCTTACATCAGCTAATATCTCGAAGTGCTTTACAGAAACCCAGCCTAAAACCCCAAACAGCTAGTAATGCAGGTGTAGAAGCACGGTGGCTAGGAAAAACTCCCTAGAAAGGCCAAAACCTAGGAAGAAACCTAGAGAGGAACCAGGCTATGAGGGGTGGCCAGTCCTCTTCTGGCTGTGCCGGGTGGAGATTATAACAGAACCATGCCAAGATGTTCAAAAATGTTCATAAGTGACAAGCATGGTCAAATAATAATCAGGAATAAATCTCAGTTGGCTTTTCATAGCCGATCATTAAGAGTTGAAAACAGCAGGTCTGGGACAGGTAGGGGTTCCATAACCGCAGGCAGAACAGTTGAAACTGGAATAGCAGCAAGGCCAGGCGGACTGGGGACAGCAAGGTGTCAGCATGCCCGGTAGTCCTGACGTATGGTCCTAGGGCTCAGGTTCTCAGAGAGAAAGAGAGAACGAGAGAATTAGAGAGAGCATACTTAAATTCACACAGGACACTGGATAAGACAGGAGAAGTACTCCAGGTATAACCAACTAACCCCAGCCCCCGACACATAAACTACTGCAGCATAAATACTGGAGGCTGAGACAGGAGCGGTCCGGAGACACTGTGGCCCCATCCGAAGAAACCCCGGACAGGGCCAAACAGGAAGGATATAACCCCACCCACTCTGCCAAAGCACAGCCCCCGCACCACCAGAGGGATATCCTCAACCACCAACTTACAATCCTGAGACAAGGCCGAGTATAGCCCACAGAGGTCTCCACCACAGCACAAACCAAGGGGGGCGCCAACCCAGACAGGAAGATCACGTCAGTAACTCAACCCACTCAAGTGACGCACCCCTCCTAGGGACGGCATGAAAGAGCACCAGCAAGCCAGTGACTCAGCCCCTGTAACAGGGTTAGAGGCAGAGAACCCCAGTGGAGAGAGGGGAACCGGCCTGGCAGAGACAGCAAGGGCTGTTCGTTGCTCCAGAGCCTTTCCGTTCACCTTCACACTCCTGGGCCAGACTACACTCAATCATATGACCTACTGAAGAGATAAGTCTTCAGTAAAGACTTAAAGGTTGAGACCGAGTCTGCGTCTCTCACATGGGTAGGCAAACTGTTCCATAAAAATGGAGATCTATAGGAGAAAGCCCTGCCTCCCGCTGTTTGCTTAGAAATTCTAGGGACAATTAGGAGGCCTGCGTCTTGTGACCGTAGCGTACGTATTGGTATGTACGGCAGGACCAACTCGGAAAGATAGGTAGGAGCAAGCCCATGTAACGCTTTATAGGTTAACAGTAAAACCTTGAAATCAGCCCTTGCCTTAACAGGAAGCCAGTGTAGGGAAGCTAGCACTGGAGTAATATGATCAAATTTCTTGGTTCTAGTCAGGATTCTAGCAGCCGTATTTAGCACTAACTGAAGTTTATTTTGTGCTTTATCCGGGTAGCCGGAAAGTAGAGCATTGCAGTAGTCTAACCTAGAAGTAACAAATGCATGGATTAATTTTTCTGCATCATTTTTGGACAGAAAATTTCTGATTTTTGCAATGTTACGTAGATGGAAAAAAGCTGTCCTTGAAACAGTCTTGATATGTTCGTCAAAAGAGAGATCAGGGTCAAGAGTAACGCTGAGGTCCTTCACAGTTTTATTTGAGACGACTTTACAACCATCAAGATGAATTGTCAGATTTAACAGAAGATCTCTTTGTTTCTTGGGACCTAGAACAAGCATCTCTGTTTTGTCCGAGTTTAAAAGTAGAAAGTTTTCAGCCATCCACTTCCTTATGTCTGAAACACAGGCTTCTAGCGAGGGCAATTTTGGGGCTTCACCATGTTTCATTGAAATGTACAGCTGTGTGTCATCCGCATAGCAGTGAAAGTTAACATTATGTTTTCGAATAACATCCCCAAGAGGTAAAATATATAGTGAAAACAATAGTGGTCCTAAAACGGAACCTTGAGGAACACCAAAATGTACAGTTGATTTGTCGGAGGACAGACCATTCACAGAGACAAACTGATATCTTTCCGACAGGTAAGATCTAAACCAGGCCAGAACTTGTCCGTGTAGACCAATTTGGGTTTCCAGTCTCTCCAAAAGAATGTGGTGATCGATAGTGTCAAAGGCAGCACTAAGGTCTAGTAGCACGAGGACAGATGCAGAGCCTCGGTCTGACGCCATTAAAAGGTCATTTACCACCTTCACAAGTGCAGTCTCAGTGCTATGATGTGGTCTAAAACCAGACTGAAGCATTTCGTATACATTGTTTGTCTTCAGAAAGGCAGTGAGTTGCTGCGCAACAGCTTTTTCTAAAATTTTTGAGAGGAATGGAAGATTCGATATAGGCCGATAGTTTTTTATATTTTCCGGGTCAAGGTTTGGCTTTTTCAAGAGAGGCTTTATCACTGCCACTTTTAGTGAGTTTGGTACACATCCGGTGGATAGAGAGCTGTTTATTATGTTCAACATAGGAGGGCCAAGCACAGGAAGCAGCTCCTTCAGCAGTTTAGAGGAATAGGATCCAGTATGCAGCTTGAAGGTTTAGAGGCCATGATTATTTTCATCATTGTGTCAAGAGATATAGTACTAAAACACTTAAGTGTCTCTCCCGATCCCAGGCCCTCGCAGAGCTGTGCAGATCCAGGACAGCTAAGCCCTGGAGGAATACGCAGATTCAAAGAGGAGTCCGTAATTTGCTTTCTAATGGTCATGATCTTTTCCTCAAAGAAGTTCATGAATTTATTACTGCTGAAGTGAAAGCCATCCTCTCTTGGGGAATGCTGCTTTTTAGTTAGCTTTGCAACAGTATCAAAAATAAATTTTGGATTGTTCTTATTTTCCTCGATTAAGTTGGAAAAGTAGGATGATCGAGCAGCAGTGAGGGCTCTTCGGTACTGCACGGTACTGTCTTTCCAAGCTAGTCGGAAGACTTCCAGTTTGGTGTGGCGCCATTTCCGTTCCAATTTCCTGGAAGCTTGCTTCAAAGCTCGGGTATTTTCTGTATACCAGGGAGCTAGTTTCTTATGACAAATGTTTTTCGTTTTTAGGGGTGCAACTGCATCTAGGGTATTGCGCAAGGTTAAATTGAGTTCCTCAGTTAAGTGGTTAACTGATTTTTGTCCTCTGACGTCCTTGGGTAGGCAGAAGGAGTCTGGAAGGGCATCAAGGAATTTTTGTGTTGTCTGAGAATTTATAGCACGACTTTTGATGCTCCTTGGTTGGGGTCTGAGCAGATTATTTGTTGCGATTGCAAACGTAATAAAATGGTGGTCCGATAGTCCAGGATTTTGTGGAAAAACATTAAGATCTACAACATTTATTCCATGGGACAAAACTAGGTCCAGAGTATGACTGTGGCAGTGAGTAGGTCCAGAGACATGTTGGACAAAACCCACTGAGTCGATGATGGCTCCGAAAGACTTTTGGAGTGGGTCTGTGGACTTCTCCATGTGAATATTAAAATCACCAAAAATTAGAATATGATCTGCTATTACTACAAGGTCTGATAGGAATTCAGGAAACTCAGAGAGGAACGCTGTATATGGCCCAGGAGGCCTGTAAACAGTAGCTATAAAAAGTGATTGAGTAGGCTGCATAGATTTCATGACTAGAAGCTCAAAAGACGAAAACGCCATTTTTTTTTGTAAATTGAAATTTGCTATCGTAAATGTTAGCAACACCTCCGCCTTTGCGCGATGCACGGGAATATGGTCACTAGTGTAACCAGGAGGTGAGGCCTCATTTAACACAGCAAATTCGTCAGGCTTAAGCCATGTTTCAGTCAGGCCAATCACATCAAGATTATGATCAGTGATTAGTTCATTGACTATGACTGCCTTTGAAGTGAGGGATCTAACATTAAGTAACCCTATTTTGAGATGTGAGGTATCACGATCTCTTTCAATAATGGCAGGAATGGAGGAGGTCTTTATCCTAATAAGATTGCTAAGGTGAACACCGCCATGTTTAGTTTTGCCCAACCTAGGTCGAGGCACAGACACAGTCTCAATGGGTATGGCTGAGCTGACTACACTGACTGTGCTATTGGCAGACTCCACTAAGCTGGCAGGTTGGCTAACAGCCTGCTGCCTGGCCTGCACCCTATTTCACTGTGGGGCTAGAGGAGTTAGAGCCCTATCTATGTTGGTAGATAAGATGAGAGCACCCCTCCAGCTAGGATGGAGTCCGTCCCTCATCAGCAGGTCAGGCTTGGTCCTGTTTGTGGGTGAGTCCCAGAAAGAGGGCCAATTATCTACAAATTCTATCTTTTGGGAGGGGCAGAAAACAGTTTTCAACCAGCGATTGAGTGCTGAGACTCTGCTGTAGAGCTCGTCACTCCCCCTAACTGGGAGGGGGCCAGAGACAATTACTCGATGCCGACACATCTTTCTAGCTAATTTACACGCTGAAGCTATGTTGCACTTGGTGACCTCTGACTGTTTCATCCTAACATCGTTGGTGCCGACGTGGATAACAATATCTCTATACTCTCTACACTCGCCAGTTTTAGCTTTAGCCAGCACCATCTTTAGATTAGCCTTAACGTCGGTAGCCCTGCCCCCTGGTAAACAGTGTATGATCGCTGGGTGATTCGTTTTAAGTCTAATACTGCGGGTAATGGAGTCGCCAATGACTAGGGTTTTCAATTTGTCAGAGCTAATGGTGGGAGCCTTCGGCGTCTCAGACCCCGTAACGGGAGGAGTAGAGACAAGAGAAGACTCAGACTCAGACTCCGACTCGCTACATAATGGGGAAAACCGGTTGAAAGTTTCTGTCGGCTGAATGAGCGACACCGGTTGATCATTCCAACAGTATTTCCCTCCAGAAGCCATGAGAAAGTTGTCCGGCCGCGGGGACTGTGCGGGGGGATTTATACTAACGTTACTATCTGTACTTACTGGTGGCACAGACGCTGTTTCTTCCTTTCCTACACTGAAATTACCCTTGCCTAACGATTGCGTCTGAAGCTGGGCTTGTAGCACAGCTATTCTCGCCGTAAGGCGATCGTTCTCCTGTATATTATGAGTACAGCGACTGCAATTAGAAGACATCATGTTAATGTTACTACTTAGCTTCGGCTGTTGAAGATGTTGACGAACCATGTCCAGATAAAGCGTCCGGAGTGAAAAAGTTGAATGAGGGAAAAAAGTTGCGATGGAAAAAAGGAAAATAAAGTAAAGTTGGCAGCAAAAACGCACAGGAAAATAACTCTTCTGTCTCGGGATAAAACGTCCGGGGTGAAAAAGTTTAACGAAAAAAGATGAGTGAGGACAAAACTAAAAAGTTGGTAAATTTGTTGAACACAGAGATTGATTAAACGTTTATTAAAAGTAAAACGTGAATAGAAGAGACTAATTCACCACTACACCCTGTCCGTGCAGGTCCCTGAAAATCTCATCGACAAAGGATTGAAAGACTGAGGGAGCATTCATCAACCCGTACGGCATGACGAGGTACTCATAGTGACCAGAGGTGGTACTAAATGCCGTCTTCCACTCGTCCCCCTCCCGGATACGGATCAGATTGTACGCGCTCCTGAGGTCCAATTTTGTGAAGAACCGTGCCCCGTGCAATGACTCCGTCATACTAGCAATGAGATTATGGTTATCTGATTTAGACCTCGATAGTCAATGCACGGGTGTAAACCTCCATCCTTTTTCTTCACAAAAAAGAAACTTGAGGAGGCAGTGGAAGTGGAGGGCCGAATGTATCCCTGTCCCAGAGATTCGGTGACATATGTCTCCATAGCCACCGTCTCCTCCCGTGACAGAGGATACACGTGACGCCTGGGAAGTGCAGCACCCTCACGGAGATCTATCGCACAATCCCCTCGTCGATGGGGTGGTAATTGAGTCGCCTTCCTTTTACAGAAGGTGAGAGCCAAATCGGCATATTCTGAGGGAATTTGCATTGGGGAGACATGGTTTGGACTCTCCACCGTGGTTGCCCCTACGGAAACACCTACACACCTTCCCGAGCACTGAGGTGACCATCCCTTAAGAGCCCTCTGTAGCCACGAAATACTGGGGTCATGGGTGGCTAGCCAGGGAAGGCCCAGCACCACGGGAAACGCAGGAGTATCAATAAGGAAGAGACTAATTCTCTCCTCATGACCCCCCTGTGTCTCCATCCGAGTGTGGAGCTGTGACCTCCCTAACCAAACCTGACCCTAATGGGCGACTATCTAGGGCACGTATGGGGAAGGGCACATCTAACGGCAATATAGGAATCCCTAATCTATGCGCAACCAGTCTATCCATGAAATGCCAAGCTGCTCCGGAATCTACTAGCGCCCTATGCTGGGAATGTGGGGAAAACTCAGGGAACATAACATTAATCATCATGTGAGCAACAGGGAGCTCTGGGTGAGTTGGGTGCCTACTCACCTGGGATGGTCCCCCAGAACCCTGCCTGCTGCCTCGATTCCATGAGGGTCTTCTCCTGCACCGGCCCGCAGTGACGGACCCTGATCTGGACGTCCGCGGGTAGCCAACAGGTTATCCAGCCGGATCGATAAATCTACCAGCTGGTCCAGGTTAAGATTAGTGTCCCTGCAGGCCAGCTCCCGACGGACGTCCTCCCGTAGACTGCATCGGTAGTGATCAATCAGGGCCTTCTCGTTCCATCCCGCGCTGGCTGCCTGTGTCCTGAAATCCAGGGCGTATTCCTGTGCGCTCCTCCTTCCCTGACTGAGGTGAAACAGATGCTCCCCCGCCGCTCTCCCCTCAGGCGGATGATCGAATACGGCCCGGAAACGGCGGGTAAAATCCTCATAACGAACGGACTCAGCGTCTATTCCACCCCACTCCGCGTTGCCCATTCCTCAGGCAGTAGGAAGCTCTCTCATCCATTTATATACGGATGATACAGTCTTATACTCAGCTGGCCCGCCCCGGATTTTGTGTTAAACGCTCTACAACAAAGCTTTCTTAGTGCCCAACAAGCTTTCTCCGCCCTTAACCTTGTTCTGAACCCCCTCCAAAACAAAGGTCATGTGGTTTGGTAAGAAGAATGCCCCTCTCCCCACCGGTGTGATTACTACCTCTGAGGGTTTAGAGCTAGAGGTAGTCACCTCATACAAGTCCTTGGGAGTACGGCTAGACGGTACACTGTCCTTCTCTCGGCACATATCAAAGCTGCAGGCTAAGGTTAAATCTAGACTTGGTTTCCGCTATCGTAATCGCTCCTCTTTCACCCCAGCTGCCAAACTAACCCTGATTCAGATGACCATCCTACCCATGCTAGATTACGGAGACGTAATTTATAGATCGGCAGGTAAGGGTGCTCTCGAGCGGCTAGATGTTCTTTACTATTCGGCCATCAGATTTGCCACCAATGCTCCTTATAGGACACATCACTGCACTCTATACTCCTCTGTAAACTGGTCATCTCTATATACCCGTCGCAAGACCCACTGGTTGATGTTTATTTATAAAACCTTCTTAGGCCTCAGTCCCCCCTATCTGAGACACCTACTGCAGCCCTCATCCTCCACATACAACACCTGTTCTGCCAGTCACATTCTGTTAAAGGTCCCCAAAGCACACACATCCCTGGGTCGCTCCTCTTTTCAGTTCGCTGCAGCTAGCGACTGGAATGAGCTGCAAAAAACACTGAATCTGGACAGTTTTATCTCCATCTCTTCATTAAAAGACTCAATCATGGGCACTCTTGCTGACAGTTGTGGCTGCTTCATGTGATGTATTGTTGTCTCTACCTTCTTGCCCTTTGTGCTGTTGTCTGTTGCCCAATAATGTTTGTACCATGTTTTGTGTTGCTGCCATGTGGTGTTGCTACCATGTTGTTGTCATGTGGTGTTGCTACCATGCTGTGTTGTCATGTGTTGCTGCCATGCTATGTTGTTGTCTTAGGTCTCTCTTTATGTAGTGTTGTGGTGTCTCTCTTTATGTAGTGTTGTGGTGTCTCTCTTTATGTAGTGTTGTGGTGTCTCTCTTTATGTAGTGTTGTGGTGTCTCTCTTTATGTAGTGTTGTGGTGTCTCTCTTTATGTAGTGTTGTGGTGTCTCTCTTTATGTAGTGTTGTGGTGTCTCTCTTTATGTAGTGTTGTGGTGTCTCTCTTTATGTAGTGTTGTGGCGTCTCTCTTTATGTAGTGTTGTGGTGTCTCTCTTTATGTAGTGTTGTGGTGTCTCTCTTTATGTAGTGTTGTGGTGTCTCTCTTTATGTAGTGTTGTGGTGTCTCTCTTTATGTAGTGTTGTAGGTGTCTCTCTTTATGTAGTGTTGTGGTGTCTCTCTTTATGTAGTGTTGTGGTGTCTCTCTTTATGTAGTGTTGTGGTGTCTCTCTTTATGTAGTGTTGTGGTGTCTCTCTTTATGTAGTGTTGTGGTGTCTCTCTTTATGTAGTGTTGTGGTGTCTCTCTTTATGTAGTGTTGTGGTGTCTCTCTTTATGTAGTGTTGTGGTGTCTCTCTTTATGTAGTGTTGTGGTGTCTCTCTTTATGTAGTGTTGTGGCGTCTCTCTTTATGTAGTGTTGTGGTGTCTCTCTTTATGTAGAGTTGTGGTGTCTCTCTTTATGTAGTGTTGTGGTGTCTCTCTTTATGTAGTGTTGTGGTGTCTCTCTTTGTGTAGTGTTGTGGTGTCTCTCTTTGTGTAGTGTTGTGGTGTCTCTCTTTATGTAGTGTTGTGGTGTCTCTCTTTATGTAGTGTTGTGGTGTCTCTCTTTATGTAGTGTTGTGGTGTCTCTCTTTATGTAGTGTTGTGGCGTCTCTCTTTGTGTAGTGTTGTGGTGTCTCTCTTTATGTAGTGTTGTGGTGTCTCTCTTTATGTAGTGTTGTGGCGTCTCTCTTTATGTAGTGTTGTGGTGTCTCTCTTTGTGTAGTGTTGTGGTGTCTCTCTTTATGTAGTGTTGTGGCGTCTCTCTTTATGTAGTGTTGTGGTGTCTCTCTTTATGTAGTGTTGTGGCGTCTCTCTTTATGTAGTGTTGTGGTGTCTCTCTTTATGTAGTGTTGTGGTGTCTCTCTTAATGTAGTGTTGTGGTGTCTCTCTTTATGTAGTGTTGTGGTGTCTCTCTTTATGTAGTGTTGTGGTGTCTCTCTTTATGTAGTGTTGTGGTGTCTCTCTTTATGTAGTGTTGTGGTGTCTCTCTTTATGTAGTGTTGTGGTGTCTCTCTTTATGTAGTGTTGTGGTGTCTCTCTTTATGTAGTGTTGTGGCGTCTCTCTTTATGTAGTGTTGTGGTGTCTCTCTTTATGTAGTGTTGTGGCGTCTCTCTTAATGTAGTGTTGTGGTGTCTCTCTTTATGTAGTGTTGTGTTGTCTCTCTTAATGTAGTGTTGTGGTGTCTCTCTTTATGTAGTGTTGTGGTGTCTCTCTTGCCGTGATGTGTGTTTTGTCCTACATTTTTCGTTTTAATCCCAGCCCCCGTCCCCGCAGGAGGCCTTGTTCCTTTTGGTAGGCCGTCAATGTAAATAAGAATTTGTTCTTAACTGACTTGCCTAGTTAAGAAATATATATATATATATAAAGAGTTACAGTGGGAGAGTAGAGAGAGCTTGTCTCGTCTCCTATTCCCTATTTAGTGCACTACTTTGTGATCAAGGTCCAAAGGCTTCTGGTCTAAACTAGAACACTATGTATTAGTGAGTAAGGTGCCATTTGGGATGCAACCATGAATAAGCCAATTAGAAATGGGACACACAGGAGCTGCATATCCACCTTGCGAGCGAAGGTGAGGTGGCTTATGGGAGCGTGGGATATTTGTAGCCCCCCCCCCCGGCGGTGTCCCTGACAATGAGTCATTCATCTTGCCCCAGTAGAGCGTGTGTAGGATGCCTGTGAACTCTGGGGGAGTCAAGAGACAGCAGGAGGGAGCTGCGGCAATCTGGGCTTTCTGGGAAAACTGTTGGACCTCTGTATTAGAGACTGACCTGAGGCAGAGGGGGGGAGGGGGGAGAGGGGGTAGAGGGTAGGGTGTATTAGAGACAGCCCTGAGTCAGAGAGAGGGGGGAGAGGGGGGTAGAGGGTAGGGTGTATTAGAGACAGACCTGAGGCAGAGAGAGGGGGAGAGGGGGGAGAGGGGGTAGAGGGTAGGGTGTATTGGAGACAGCCCTGAGTCAGAGAGAGGGGGGGGAGTAGAGGGGGTAGAGGGGGTAGAGGGGTAGAGGGTAGGGTGTATTAGGGACAGCCTGAGTCAGAGAGGGAGGGGGGGGGGGAGAGGGGGAGGGGGGTAGAGGGGGTAGAGGGGGTAGAGGGTAGGGTGTATTAGAGACAGCCCTGAGTCAGAGAGGGAGGGGGGGGAGGGGAGGGGGAGGGGGGAGAGGGGGTAGAGGGGGTAGAGGGGTTAGAGGGGTAGGGTGTATTAGAGACAGCCCTGAGTCAGAGAGGGAGGGGGGGGAGGGGGAGAGGGGGGAGAAGGGGAGACAGAGGGAGGGTAGGTTATATTAGAGACAGCCCTCTAGGAGGGGGTAGGGGTGTTAGAGACAGTGTGTGTGTGTGCGCATCTTGTGCATTTTTGCTAACTGATATAAAACTACAGTCTTGGTCTTCATTGGTATTCAGTCACTGTAGACATGGTAGTGAACCCATCAGGAGTGAGCATGAACCCACCACACACACACACACACACACACACACACACACACACACACACACACACACTGAATGGCCCAAGGCAGTGGCAGTGACATTGGCTGTCATCTAGTTGATGATGGGGTTCGGAGTTCATGGCGTTAAAGAGGGCAGAAGGGGAGGAATAAAGGACGAACAAAAGGGGATGGATGGAACCTGTAACAACATAATAGTACTGTAACAACATGATAGTACTGTAACATGATAGTACTGTAACATGATAGTACTGTAACAACATGATAGTACTGTAACAACATGATAGTACTGTAACAACATGATAGTACTGTAACATGATAGTACTGTAACATGATAGTACTGTAACATGATAGTACTGTAACAACATGATAGTACTGTAACATGATAGTACTGTAACAACATGATAGTACTGTAACATGATAGTACTGTAACAACATGATAGTACTGTAACAACATGATAGAACTTTAACAACATGATAGTACTGTAACATGATAGTACTGTAACAACATGATAGTACTGTAACAACATTATAGTACTGCAACATGATAGTACTGTAACAACATGATAGTACTGTAACATGATAGTACTGTAACAACATGATAGTACTGTAACAACATGATAGTACTGCAACAACATGATAGTACTGTAACATGATAGTACTGTAACAACATGATAGTACTGTAACATGATAGTACTGTAACAACATGATAGTACTGCAACAACATGATAGTACTGTAACAACAAGATAGTACTGTAACATGATAGTACTGTAACAACAAGATAGTACTGTAACATGATAGTACTGTAACAACAAGATAGTACTGTAACATGATAGTACTGTAACATGATAGTACTGTAACAACATGATAGTACTGCAACAACATGATAGTACTGTAACAACAAGATAGTACTGTAACATGATAGTACTGTAACAACAAGATAGTACTGTAACATGATAGTACTGTAACATGATAGTACTGTAACAACATGATAGTACTGTAACAACATGATAGTACTGTAACAACATGATAGTACTGTAACATGATAGTACTGTAACAACATGATAGTACTGTAACAACATGATAGTACTGTAACAACATGATAGTACTGTAAAAATATGATACTACTGTAACAACATGATAGTACTGTAACAACATGATAGTACTGTAAAAATATTATACTACAGTAACAACATGATAGTACTGTAACATGATAGTACTGTAACATGATAGTACTGTAACAACATGATAGTACTGTAAAAATATGATACTACTGTAACAACATGATAGTACTGTAACATGATAGTACTGTAACATGATAGTACTGTAACAACAAGATAGTACTGTAAAAATATGATACTACTGTAACAACATGATAGTACTGTAACAACATGATAGTACTGTAACATGATAGTACTGTAACAACATGAAAGTACTGTAACAACATGATAGTACTGTAACAACATGATAGTACTGTAAAAATATGATACTACTGTAACAACATGATAGTACTGTAACAACATGATAGTACTGTAACAACATGATAGTACTTTAACAACATGATAGTACTGTAACATGATAGTACTGTAACAACATGATAGTACTGTAACAACATGATAGTACTTTAACAACATGATAGTACTGTAACATGATAGTACTGTAACAACATGATAGTACTGTAACAACATGATAGTACTTTAACAACATGATAGTACTGTAAACATATGATACTACTGTAACAACATGATAGTACTGTAACAACATGATAGTACTGTAACAACATGATAGTACTGTAAAAATATGATACTACTGTAACAACATGATAGTACTGTAACAACATGATAGTACTGTAACAACATGATAGTACTGTAACAACATGATAGTACTTTAACAACATGATAGTACTGTAAAAATATGATACTACTGTAACAACATGATAGTACTGTAACAACATGATAGTACTTTAACAACATGATAGTACTGTAAAAATATGATACTACTGTAACAACATGATAGTACTGTAACAACATGATAGTACTTTAACAACATGATAGTACTGTAAAAATATGATACTACTGTAACAACAAGATAGTACTGTAACAACATGATAGTACTGTAACAACATGATAGTACTTTAACAACATGATAGTACTGTAAAAATATGATACTACTGTAACAACAAGATAGTACTGTAACAACATGATAGTACTTTAACAACATGATAGTACTGTAAAAATATGATACTACTGTAACAACATGATAGTACTGTAACAACATGATAGTACTGTAACAACATGATAGTACTGTAACAACATGATAGTACTGCAACATGATAGTACTGTAACAACATGATAGTACTGTAACAACATGATAGTACTGTAACAACATGATAGTACTTTAACAACATGATAGTACTGTAAAAATATGATACTACTGTAACAACATGATAGTACTGTAACAACATGATAGTACTTTAACAACATGATAGTACTGTAAAAATATGATACTACTGTAACAACAAGATAGTACTGTAACAACATGATAGTACTTTAACAACATGATAGTACTGTAAAAATATGATACTACTGTAACAACATGATAGTACTGTAACAACATGATAGTACTGTAACAACATGATAGTACTGTAACAACATGATAGTACTGCAACATGATAGTACTGTAACAACATGATAGTACTGTAACAACATGATAGTACTGTAACACCATGATAGTACTGTAACAACATGATAGTACTGTAACATGATAGTACTGTAACAACATGATAGTACTGTAACAACATGATAGTACTGTAACATGATAGTACTGTAACAACATGATAGTACTGTAACAACATGATAGTACTGTAACAATGATAGTACTGTAACAACATGATAGTACTGTAACAACATGATAGTACTGTAACAACATGATAGTACTGCAACATGATAGTACTGTAACAACATGATAGTACTGTAACAACATGATAGTACTGTAACAACATGATAGTACTGTAACAACATGATAGTACTGTAACATGATAGTACTGTAACAACATGATAGTACTGTAACAACATGATAGTACTGTAACATGATAGTACTGTAACAACATGATAGTACTGTAACAACATGATAGTACTGTAACAACATGATAGTACTGTAACAACATGATAGTACTGTAACGTGATAGTACTGTAACAACATGATTGTACTGTAACATGATAGTACTGTAACAACATGATAGTACTGTAACAACATGATAGTACTTTAACAACATGATAGTACTGTAACAACATTATAGTACTGTAACAACATGATAGTACTGTAACAACAAGATAGTACTTTAACAACATGATTGTACTGTAACATGATAGTACTGTAACAACATGATAGTACTTTAACAACATGATAGTACTGTAACAACATGATTGTACTGTAACATGATAGTACTGTAACAACATGATAGTACTGTAAAAACACGATTGTACTGTAACATGATAGTACTGTAACAACATGATAGTACTGTAACAACATGATAGTACTTTAACAACATGATAGTACTGTAACATGATAGTACTGTAACATGATAGTACTGTAACATGATAGTACTGTAACAACATGATAGTACTGTAACAACATGATAGTACTGTAACAACATGATAGTACTGTAACATGATAGTACTGTAACAACATGATAGTACTGTAACAACATGATAGTACTGTAACAACATGATAGTACTGTAACAACATGATAGTACTGTAACAACATGATAGTACTGTAACAACATGATAGTACTTTAACAACATGATAGTACTGTAACATGATAGTACTGTAACATGATAGTACTGTAACAACATGATAGTACTGTAACAACATGATAGTACTGTAACAACATGATAGTACTGTAACATGATAGTACTGTAACAACATGATAGTACTGTAACAACATGATAGTACTGTAACAACATGATAGTACTGTAACAACATGATAGTACTGTAACAACATGATAGTACTGTAACATGATAGTACTGTAACAACATGATAGTACTGTAACAACATGATAGTACTGTAACAACATGATAGTACTGTAACATGATAGTACTGTAACAACATGATAGTACTGTAACAACATGATAGTACTGTAACAACATGATAGTACTGTAACATGATAGTACTGTAACAACATGATAGTACTGTAACAACATGATAGTACTGTAACAACATGATTGTACTGTAACATGATAGTACTGTAACAACATGATAGTACTGTAACAACATGATAGTACTGTAACAACATGATTGTACTGTAACATGATAGTACTGTAACAACATGATAGTACTGTAACAACATGATAGTACTTTAACAACATGATAGTACTGTAACATGATAGTACTGTAACAGCATGATAGTACTGTAACAACATGATAGTACTGTAACAACATGATAGTACTGTAACAACATGATAGTACTGTAACAACATGATAGTACTGTAACAACATGATAGTACTGTAACATGATAGTACTGTAACAACATGATAGTACTGTAACAACATGATAGTACTTTAACAACATGATAGTACTGTAACATGATAGTACTGTAACAACATGATAGTACTGTAACAACATGATAGTACTTTAACAACATGATAGTACTGTAAAAATATGATACTACTGTAACAACATGATAGTACTGTAACAACATGATAGTACTTTAACAACATGATAGTACTGTAAAAATATGATACTACTGTAACAACATGATAGTACTGTAACAACATGATAGTACTTTAACAACATGATAGTACTGTAAAAATATGATACTACTGTAACAACATGATAGTACTGTAACAACATGATAGTACTTTAACAACATGATAGTACTGTAACAACATGATAGTACTGCAACAACATGATAGTACTGTAACAACATGATAGTACTGTAACAACATGATAGTACTGTAACAACATGATAGTACTGTAACATGATAGTACTGTAACAACATGATAGTACTGTAACACCATGATAGTACTGTAACATGATAGTACTGTAACAACATGATAGTACTGTAACATGATAGTACTGTAACAACATGATAGTACTGTAACAACATGATAGTACTGTAACACCATGATAGTACTGTAACACCATGATAGTACTGTAACATGATAGTACTGTAACATGATAGTACTGTAACAACATGATAGTACTGTAACAACATGATAGTACTGTAACATGATAGTACTGTAACATGATTGTACTGTAACAACATGATTGTACTGTAACATGATAGTACTGTAACAACATGATAGTACTGTAACAACATGATAGTACTGTAACAACATTATAGTAATGTAACAACATGATAGTACTGTAACAACATGATAGTACTGTAACAACATGATTGTACTGTAACATGATAGTACTGTAACAACATGATAGTACTGTAACAACATGATAGTACTGTAACAACATTATAGTACTGTAACAACATGATAGTACTGTAACAACATGATAGTACTGTAACAACATGATTGTACTGTAACATGATAGTACTGTAACAACATGATAGTACTTTAACAACATGATAGTACTGTAACATGATAGTACTGTAACATGATAGTACTGTAACACCATGATAGTACTGTAACAACATGATAGTACTGTAACAACATGATAGTACTGTAACAACATGATAGTACTGTAACATGATAGTACTGTAACAACATTATAGTACTGTAACAACATGATAGTACTGTAACAACATGATAGTACTGTAACAACATGATAGTACTGTAACACCATGATAGTACTGTAACATGATAGTACTGTAACAACATGATAGTACTGTAACAACATTATAGTACTGTAACAACATGATAGTACTGTAACAACATGATAGTACTGTAACATGATAGTACTGTAACATGATAGTACTGTAACAACATGATAGTACTGTAACATGATAGTACTGTAACATGATAGTACTGTAACAACATGATAGTACTGTAACATGATAGTACTGTAACAACATGATAGTACTGTAACAACATGATAGTACTGTAACAACAAGATAGTACTGTAACAACATGATAGTACTGTAACAACATGATAGTACTGTAACAACATGATTGTACTGTAACATGATAGTACTGTAACAACATGATAGTACTGTAACAACATGATAGTACTGTAACAACATGATAGTACTGTAACAACATGATAGTACTGTAACATGATAGTACTGTAACAACATGATAGTACTGTAACATGATAGTACTGTAACATGATAGTACTGTAACAACATGATAGTACTGTAACATGATAGTACTGTAACATGATAGTACTGTAACAACATGATAGTACTGTAACAACAAGATAGTACTGTAACAACATGATAGTACTGTAACATGATAGTACTGTAACATGATAGTACTGTAACAACATGATAGTACTGTAACAACATGATAGTACTGTAACATGATAGTACTGTAACAACATGATAGTACTGTAACAACATGATAGTACTGTAACAACATGATAGTACTGTAACATGATAGTACTGTAACATGATAGTACTGTAACAACATGATAGTACTGTAACATGATAGTACTGTAACAACATGATAGTACTGTAACAACAAGATAGTACTGTAACAACATGATAGTACTGTAACAACATGATAGTACTGTAACAACATGATAGTACTGTAACATGATAGTACTGTAACAACATGATAGTACTGTAACATGATAGTACTGTAACAACATGATAGTACTGTAACAACAAGATAGTACTGTAACAACATGATAGTACTGTAACAACATGATAGTACTGTAACAACATGATAGTACTGTAACAACATGATAGTACTGTAACAACATGATAGTACTGTAATAATGCAGATATCAAAATGCAGTCCAAGTCCTCAGACCCAGTTATCAAAATGCAGTCCAAGGCTTCAATCCAAAAGATGCATCATAAAAGATAAGAGGGGGATTAAAAATGTCTGATAATGATAATGATAATGATAATGGTGAAACAGATCAAGTGTTTATTTTGATCCCAGCAAGTGTGTCACGCCCTGACTCTGAGGACTTGTATTTGTTGAGTCAGGGTGTGTATTTTCCGTGTTGTGTGTTGATAAGTTGATTTCTATGTTTTAGATCTAGCATGTGCAGATCTATGTTGGCCGGGGTGGTTCCCAATCAGAGGCAGCTGTAGCTCGTTGTCTCTGATTGGGGACCATACTTAGGCAGCCTTTTGGCACCTGTTAGTTGTGGGATCTTGTTCCGTGTTTTGGTATGTTAGTGTGCTACCTTGGACTTCACGTTTCGTTTGTTGTTTTTGTCGTGGTGTTTATTCGTTAATAAACATGTATGCTTATCACGCTGCGTCTTGGTCCGTCTCGTTCGTAAACGATCGTGACAAAGGGAGATTATTATTATGGAGAAATTAACTTTTCTCCATGTAAAACAACTGCTACAGTACAGAACTCTGAAGGGAATCTAGCTTTACGCAGTCATGCATTCCAGTTGCAAGAACTAGTACAGGGCTAAAATACAAACTCTGAAGAGTATCTGTAAACTCTAGACACTATGTGGCTCTACGTAGTCATGCATTGCAGCCAGTTGGTGAAAGTTGTTCTAGCTGCTGAATACAGAGTGTTCTGGTAATGGCTGTCCTACCGGAATGTGTTATGTAAAACACTCTCTCTCTCTCTCTCTCTCTCTCTCTCTCTCTCTCTCTCTCTCTCTCTCTCTCTCTCTCTCTCTCTCTCTCTCTCTCTCTCTCTCTCAGTCAGGTGAGATGTCCCACCCCTCAGTAGGACAGCCATTTCCCAGTAGGCACCAACCACCAGGAAACAGTCTTCACTCATTTATTTCCACCATTTCATTAAATTCCTGTTTTGTTTGCTGTTTTGTTTGCTGTTTTGTTTCCTGTTACCCATATTCTGCAGTGTTCCAACCTGTTACATTGTAGAATAATAGTGAAGGCATCAAAACTATGAAATAACACATATGGAATCATGTAGCAACCAAAAAAGTGTTAAACAAATCAAAAGATATGTTATATTTGAGATTCTTCAAATAGCCACGCTTTGACTTGATGACAGCTTTGCACACTCTTGGCATTCTGTCACGCCCTGACTCTGAGGACTCTCATTTGTTGAGTCAGGGTGTGTATTTTCTGTGTCGTGTTGTGCTATGTTGATTGTCTATGTTGAGATCTAGTATGAGTAGATCTATGTTGGCCGGTGTGGTTCCCAATCAGTGGCAGCTGTAGCTCGTTGTCTCTGATTGGGGACAATACTTAGGCAGCCTTTTGGCACCTGTTAGTTGTGGGATCTTGTTCAGTGTGAGGTTTGTTGTGTGTACCTCAGGACGCACGTATCGTTAGTTTATTGTCTTTGTTCGTTGTGTTTATTCTATTCGTTAATAAACATGAATGCTTATGACACATTCCCTCAACCAACTTCACCTGGAATGCTTTTCCAACAGTCTTGAAGGAGTTCCCACATATGCTGAGCACTTGTTGGCTGCTTTTCCTTCACTCTGCCATCCGACTCATCCCAAACCATCTCAATTGGGTTGAGGTCGGGGGATTCTGGAGGCCAGGTCATCTGATGCAGCACTCCATCACTCTCCTTCTTGGTAAAATAGCCCTCACACAGCCTGGAGGTGTGTTGGGTCATTGTCCTGTTGAAAAACAAATTATAGTCCCACTAAGCCCAAACCAGACGGAATGGCTTATCGCTGCAGATTGCTGTTGTAGCCATGCTGGTTAAGTGTGCCTTGAATTCTAAATAAATCATAGATAGTGTAACCAGCAAAGCACACCCTCACTATAACACCTCCTCCTCCATGCTTCACGGTGGGAACTACAAATGTGGAGATCCTCCGTTCACCCACACCGTGTCTCACAAAGACACGGCGGTTGGAACCAAACATCTCCAATTTTGCCTCCAGAACAAATGACACATATCCACCGGTCAAATGTCAATTGCTCGTGTTTCTTGGCCCTAGCAAGTCTCTTCTTATTATTGGTGTCCTTTAGTAGTGGTTTCTTTGCAGCAATTAGACCATGAAGGCCTGATTCACACAGTCTCCCCTGAACAGTTAATGTTGAGATGTGTCTGTGATCTGCCTAAAAATACTTTAATCAGTTATAGAACCCATTGCCCTTATGGTTGTGAGGTTCTATCACTATCACACTGATCTCCATCACTATCACACTGACCTCTATCACTATCACACTGACCTCTATCACTATCACACTGACCTCTATCACTATCACACTGACCTTCATCACTACCACACTGACCTTCATCACACTGGAATCCATCACTGTAACACTGACATCCATCACTACCACACTGACCTCTATCACTATCTCACTGACCTCTATCACTACCGCTCACCAACCAAGAATTCACAAAATGGGATAAACACCAAATTGAGACTCTGCATGCAGAATTCTGCAAAAATGTTCTCTGTGTACAACGTCAGACACCAAATAATGCGGAGCAGAATTAGGCCGATACCTGCTAATTATCCAAGTCCAGAAAAGAGCCGTTAAATTCTATAACCACCTAAAATGAAGCGATTCCTAAACCTTCCATATCAAAGCCATCACCTACAGAGAGATGAACCTGGAGAAGAGTCCCCTAAGTAAGCTGGTCCTGGGGCTCTGTTCACAAACACAAACAGACCCCACACAGCCCCAGGACAACAACACAATTAGACCCAACCGAATCATGAGAAAACTAAAAGATAATTATATGACACATTGGAAAGAATTAACCAAAAAACTCAGCAAACTAGAATGCTATTTGGCCCTAAACAGAGAGTACACAGTGGCAGAATATCTGTGACTGACCCAAACTTAAGGAAAGCTTTGACTGTGTACAGACTCAGTGAGCATAGCCTTGCTATTGAGAAAGGCCGCCGTAGGCATACCTGGCTCTCCGGAGAAGACAGGCTATGTGCATACTGTCCACATAATGAGGTGGAACCTGAGCTGCACTTCCTAACCTCCTGCCAAATGTATGACCATATTAGAGACACATACTTCCCTCAGATTACACAGACCCACAAATAATTCGATAACAAACCCAATGTTGATAAACTCCCAAATCTATTTGGTGAAATACCACAGTGTGCCATCACAGCAGCAAGATATGTGACCTGTTGCCACAAGAAAAGGGCAACCCGTGAAGAACAAACACCATTGTAAATACAAACCATACTTATGTTTATGTATTTTCCCTCTTGTTCTTGAACTATTTACACATAATATGACATTTGAAATATCTTTATTATTTAACGTTTACTGTTATTTTTTTATATATATTTGTTCACTTTTGTTTATTATCTATTTCACTTGGTTGGCCAATAAAGCCCTTTAAATTGAAATTCAATTGAGAGAGAGAGAAAGAGAGAGAAAGAGTGTCTTTTACTTTTTGTCTTTCTTTAATGATATGTCCCAATACTCTCCTCTGAGGATGAGATAGCTGTATACTGTTGACAGAAAAGCAGAATTTGGACTTTTCCCACATCCCACCATTGACTCAGAGACTCATACTCCTCTCTTCGCTGCCCCCACCTTTCCCAAAAAGTCTGGAAACCTGAGCAAAAAGTGGCATCTTGTAAGAGCTTTACATTAAACTTCCAATAGGATGCCTGCCGAGGTCCTGGTGAAATAGACAGCCGAGCCATGGTTATGTGTTGATCCGAAAAACCCACCGGGAGAATGGTAGCGCCCAACAGCCTATTGCTCTGATTCCTGGACATGTAAAACCGAACGAGTCGGTCTGCTCTCACCCTAGTCCCAAAGACCTTCACCCATGTATACTGTCTTGTGTTGGGATCAGTTCCAGTCCCCGCCGACCACCAGCGTCTCCTCAGGTGCTACCTGTGAGAGTTCCTGTCTAAGACACCCAAACATAAGCCCACTCTCCCTCCCTGTGTTAGGCGCGTACAAATTTATAAGGACAAAACCCATGTTATTAATTTATGATTTTACTACAAGCAGTCTACCCCTACACACCTCCTTTGATTTTTAAGTCCAGACCCGATGCAAAAAGGACTGCCACCCCTACAACAACATTTGCTCCATGGCTCAGCACACTTGCCCCTTTCCACCAGAGTTCCCTATTACTTCATTCACCACATCACTATGCGTCTCCTGCAGAAACAACACCTGTACTTTTTTTTGGGTCTTACATATTCACTCAACAAACTCCTCTTTTCCGCATCTCTGGCGCCATTTGTATTAAGCGAGCCTACCCGAAGAGTCTCTATAAGAAGTGGGAGAAAAGCCAGCAGAGAAATAGACCAATAGCAAAGCTCAAAAGCCCCTGTGCCATAAAATAATGATTTCATCTAAACAGCCTCTGCTGCCTGCTTCTCATGGCCCCCTGCACGTTGACCTCAATTTCTCCCACTGGCGCTTGTACCCTCACCTACGGCCTTTAAGTGAGCACGCAAAGCTCTTGTGCCCCAAATCCCCACACTCAAAACACAACAGACTATCTGTGCTGCCAAACCCCGCGTTGAGCCCTTCCCCATACCTCACTTTAAAATGCACATTTAACTGTTGCTCATTGTTGTTCAGAAACATTAACACTTGCCTCTGGAATCAAAATAACATGCTTAACGGCATCTGCCTGAAAACTTGCTGACAGTACACAAAAACCGCTAGGAAACTTACCAAAAAACGTCTCAGCTCCTTCCAGATTTGATCATCCGTAATAAACGGAGGAAGATTTGCAACTACAACCCTTCTCGAAGGAGTCAAAAAAGGAGAAATCGGCACCAACACATCCCTTACAAATATTCCACTAGCAATCAGCCTGCCCAAAACATTTTATATTTTCATGAACACAACCACAGCATTCTTCATTCTGGATGCAGAATGTATAAATTCAGCTCCTACCTGTTCGCCGACCGCGAGCAGATCCTCCTCCACCTTAACTCCATTCTCAGGAACACACCTGAATCCATGCCGTACCGACACCGTTCAAACCCCAGGAAACTAAAACTCAGCTCTCCCTAACTTTGAACAAAACCAGTGTGCACCGCTAAACTAACATTGCATTAACCCTCCACCATAGAAAATAAAAATTTAAAGAAAGAGAAAACAAGTAAGGACCACACGACCTCTCAACTACAAAACACTCCCAGCATGCACTGAGAGAGGGAGAGAGAAAGAGAAAGAGTAAAGAGAGAGAGAGAGAGAGAGAGAGAGAGATGGAGAGAGAGACAGAGAGAGAGAGAGTGAGAGAAAGAGAGAGAGAGAGAGAGAGAGAGAGAGAGAGAGAGAGAGAGAGAGAGAGAACGAGAGCATCCTCATTTTAGTCTTCATCAAATCAAATCAAATTTGATTTGTCACATGCGCCGAATACAACTGTTGTAGACCTTACCGTGAAATGCTTACTTACAAGCCCTTAACCAACAATGCAGTTCAATAAATAAAGTTAAGGAGGGGGGTAGCTGAGAGAACAGTCTATGACTTGGGTGACTGGAGTCTTTGATAATTTTTTGGGCCTTCCTCTGACACCGCCTGGTATAGAGGTCCTGGATGTCAGAAAGCTTGGCCCCAGTGATGTAATGGGCCGTACGTACTACCCTTTGTAGCGCCTTACGGACAGATGCAGAGCAGCTGTCATACCAGGCAGTGATGCAACCAGTCAGGATGATCTCAATGGTGCAGCTGTATAACTTTTTGAGGATCTGGGGACCCGTGCCAAATCCTTTCAGTCTCCTGGGGGAGAAAAGGGGTTGTCGTGCCCTCTTCACAACTGTCTTGGTGTGTTTGGATCATGATAGTTTGTTGATGATGTGGACACCAAGGACCTTGAAACTCTCGACCCGCTCCACTTCAGCCCTGTCAATGTTAATGGGGGCCTGTTTGGCCCTCCTTTTCCTATAGTCCACGATCATCTCCATTGTCTTGCTCACATTGAGGGAGAGGTTGTTGTCCTGGCACCACACTGCCAGGTCTCTGACCTCCTCTCTATAGGCTGTCTCTTCGTTGTTGGTGATCAGGCCTACCACTGTTGTGTCGTCAGCAAACTTAATGATGGTGTTGGAGTCATGCTTGGCCACGCAGTCATGGGTGAACAAGGAGTACAGGAGGGGACTGAGCACGCACCCCTGAGGGGCCCCCGTGTTGAGGATCAGTGTGGCAGATGTGTTGTTGCCTACCCTTACCACTTGGGGGCAGCCCGTCAGGAAGTCCAAGATCCAGTTGCAGAGGGAGGTGTTTAGTCCCAGGGTCCTTAGCTTAGTGATGAGCTTTGTGGGCACTATGGTGTTGAACCCTGAGCTGTAGTCAATGAACAGCATTCTCACGTAGGTGTTCCTTTTGTTCAGGTGGGAAAGGGCAGTGTGGAGTGCGATTGAGATTGTGTCATCTGTGGATCTGTTGGAGTGGTGTGCAAATTTGAGTGGGTCTAGGGTTTCTGGGATAATGGTGTTGATGTGAGCCATGACCAGCCTTTCAAAGCAATTCATGGCTACCGATATGAGGGCTACGTGGCGGTAATGATTTAGGCAGGTTCCCTTGGTGTTCTTGGACACAGGGACTATGGTGGTCTGTTTGAAACATGTAGGTATTACAGACTCTTAATGTTTAGCTAAGTTGTTATCTGATTCAGTCTCAATGAACCAATAATATATCTTATCAATTAAACTGTTTACGGAATCAATCCATGCTTTATGAAAGATAAACCCAATGAATCAAGAATCTACTCATGAAATCAGTATATATATTATTTATGAAAGATAAACTCAATGAACCAAGAAACTGTTCATAGTATCAATATATTATTTATGAAAGATAAAAATAATTTATATTGTTGCAATATACTTAAGGTTACTTTGTTTGAGGTTTCAACACCTCAAATGCAGTCAGTTGATAGTCTATATTCTGAGTCTGTCGTCAGTTGATAGTCTATATTCTGAGTCTGTCGTCAGTTGATAGTCTATATTCTAAGTATGTCGTCAGTTGTTAGTCTATATTCTGATTCTGTCGTCAGTTGATAGTCTATATTGTTAGTCTATATTCTGAATATGTGGTCTGTTGATAGTCTATATTGTTAGTCTATATTCTGAGTCTGTCGTCATTTGATAGTCTATATTCTAAGTCTGTCGTCAGTTGTTAGTCTATATTCTGAGTCTGTCGTCAGTTGATAGTCTATATTGTTAGTCTATATTCTGAATATGCGGTCTGTTGATAGTCTATATTGTTAGTCTATATTCTGAGTCTGTCGTAAGTTGATAGTCTATATTCTGAGTCTGTCGTCAGTTGATAGTCTATATTGTTAGTCTATATTCTAAGTCTGTCGTCAGTTGATAGTCTATATTCTGAGTCTGTGGTCTGTTGATTGTCTATATTGTTAGTCTATATTCTGAATATGTGGTCTGTTGATAGTCTATATTGTTAGTCTATATTCTAAGTCTGTCGTCAGTTGATAGTCTATATTCTGAGTCTGTGGTCTGTTGATTGTCTATATTGTTAGTCTATATTCTGAATCTGTGGTCTGTTGATAGTCTATATTGTTAGTCTATATTCTGAATCTGTGGTCTGTTGATAGTCTATATTGTTAGTCTATATTCTGAAACTGTGGTCTGTTGATAGTCTATATTGTTAGTCTATATTCTAAGTCTGTCGTCAGTTAATAGTCTATATTCTAAGTCTGTCGTCAGTTAATAGTCTATATTCTGAGTCTGTCGTCAGTTGATAGTCTATATTCTGAGTCTGTCGTCAGTTGATAGTCTATATTCTAAGTCTGTCGTCAGTTGTTAGTCTATATTCTGAGTCTGTCTTCAGTTGATAGTCTATATTGATAGTCTATATTCTGAATATGCGGTCTGTTGATAGTCTATATTGTTAGTCTATATTCTGAGTCTGTTGTCAGTTGATAGTCTATATTGTTAGTCTATATTCTAAGTCTGTCGTCAGTTGATAGTCTATATTCTGAGTCTGTGGTCTGTTGATTGTCTATATTGTTAGTCTATATTCTGAATCTGTGGTCTGTTGATAGTCTATATTATTAGTCTATATTCTAAGTCTGTTGTCAGTTGATAGTCTATATTCTGAGTCTGTCGTCAGTTGATAGTCTATATTGTTAGTCTATATTCTGAATATGCGGTCTGTTGATAGTCTATATTGTTAGTCTATATTCTGAGTCTGTCGTCAGTTGATAGTCTATATTCTAAGTCTGTCGTCAGTTGTTAGTCTATATTCTGAGTCTGTCGTCAGTTGATAGTCTATATTGTTAGTTTATATTCTGAATATGCAGTCTGTTGATAGTCTATATTGTTAGTCTATATTCTGAGTCTGTCGTCAGTTGATAGTCTATATCCTGAGTCTGTCGTCAGTTGATAGTCTATATTGTTAGTCTATATTCTAAGTCTATCGGCAGTTGATAGTCTATATTCTGAGTCTGTGGTCTGTTGATTGTCTATATTGTTAGTCTATATTCTGAGTCTGTGGTCTGTTGATTGTCTATATTGTTAGTCTATATTCTGAATCTGTGGTCTGTTGATAGTCTATATTGTTAGTCTATATTCTGAATCTGTGGTCTGTTGATAGTCTATATTGTTAGTCTATATTCTGAATCTGTGGTCTGTTGATAGTCTATATTGTTAGTCTATATTCTAAGTCTGTCGTCAGTTAATAGTCTATATTCTAAGTCTGTCGTCAGTTAATAGTCTATATTCTGAGTCTGTCGTCAGTTGATAGTCTATATTCTGAGTCTGTCGTCAGTTGATAGTCTATATTCTAAGTCTGTCGTCAGTTGATAGTCTATATTCTGAGTCTGTCGTTAGTTGATAGTCTATATTCTAAGTCTGTCGTCAGTTGTTAGTCTATATTCTGAGTCTGTCGTCAGTTGATAGTCTATATTCTAAGTCTGTCGTCAGTTGTTAGTCTATATTCTGAGTCTGTCGTCAGTTGATAGTCTATATTGTTAGTCTATATTCTGAATATGCGGTCTGTTGATAGTCTATATTGTTAGTCTATATTCTGAGTCTGTCGTCAGTTGATAGTCTATATTCTAAGTCTGTCGTCAGTTATTAGTCTATATTCTGAGTCTGTCGTCAGTTGATAGTCTATATTGTTAGTCTATATTCTGAATATGCGGTCTGTTGATAGTCTATATCGTTAGTCTATATTCTGATTCTGTCGTCAGTTGATAGTCTATATTGTTAGTCTATATTCTAAGTCTGTCGTCAGTTGATAGTCTATATTCTGAGTCTGTGGTCTGTTGATTGTCTATATTGTTAGTCTATATTATAAGTCTGTCGTCAGTTAATAGTCTATATTCTAAGTCTGTCGTCAGTTAATAGTCTATATTCTGAGTCTGTCGTCAGTTGATAGTCTATATTCTGAGTCTGTCGTCAGTTGATAGTCTATATTCTAAGTCTGTCGTCAGTTGATAGTCTATATTCTGAGTCTGTAGTTAGTTGATAGTCTATATTCTAAGTCTGTCGTCAGTTGTTAGTCTATATTCTGAGTCTGTCGTCAGTTGATAGTCTATATTCTAAGTCTGTCGTCAGTTGTTAGTCTATATTCTGAGTCTGTCGTCAGTTGATAGTCTATATTGTTAGTCTATATTCTGAATATGCGGTCTGTTGATAGTCTATATTGTTAGTCTATATTCTGAGTCTGTCGTCAGTTGATAGTCTATATTCTAAGTCTGTCGTCAGTTATTAGTCTATATTCTGAGTCTGTCGTCAGTTGATAGTCTATATTGTTAGTCTATATTCTGAATATGCGGTCTGTTGAAAGTCTATATTGTTAGTCTATATTAAGATTCTGTCGTCAGTTGATAGTCTATATTCTGAGTCTGTCGTCAGTTGATAGTCTATATTGTTAGTCTATATTCTAAGTCTGTCGTCAGTTGATAGTCTATATTCTGAGTCTGTGGTCTGTTGATTGTCTATATTGTTAGTCTATATTCTGAATCTGTGGTCTGTTGATAGTCTATATTGTTAGTCTATATTCTAAGTCTGTCGTCAGTTGATAGTCTATATTCTGAGTCTGTGGTCTGTTGATTGTCTATATTGTTAGTCTATATTCTGAATCTGTGGTCTGTTGATAGTCTATATTGTTCGTCTATATTCTGAATCTGTGGTCTGTTGATAGTCTATATTGTTAGTCTATATTCTGAATATGTGGTCTGTTGATAGTCTATATTGTTAGTCTGTAGTCTGTTGATAGTCTATATTATCTGTCTATATTCTGAATATGCGGTCTGTTGATACTCTATATTGTTAGTCTATGTTCTGAGTCTGTGGTCTGTTGATAGTCTATATTGTTAGTCTATATTCTGAGTCTGTGGTCTGTTGATAGTCTATATTGTTAGTCTATATTCTGAGTCTGTGGTCTGTTGATAGTCTATATTGTTAGTCTATATTCTGAATCTGAGGTCTGTTGATAGTCTATATTGTTAGTCTATATTCTGAGTCTGTGGTCTGTTGATAGTCTATATTGTTAGTCTATATTCTGAGTCTGTGGTCTGTTGATAGTCTATATTGTTAGTCTATATTCTGAATCTGAGGTCTGTTGATAGTCTATATTGTTAGTCTATATTCTGAGTCTGTGGTCTGTTGATAGTCTATATTGATAGTCTATATTGTTAGTCTGTGGTCTGTTGATATTATATATTGTTAGTCTATGTTCTGAGTCTGTGTTCTGTTGATTGTCTTTATTGTTAGTCTGTGGTCTGTTGATAGTCTATATTGTTAGTCTATATTCTGAGTCTGTGGTCTGTTGATAGTCTATATTGTTAGTCTATATTCTGAATCTGTGGTCTGTTGATAGTCTATATTGTTAGTCTATATTCTGAATCTGAGGTCTGTTGATAGTCTATATTGTTAGTCTATATTCTGAATCTGTGGTCTGTTGATAGTCTATATTGTTAGTCTATATTTTAAGTCTGTCGTCAGTTGATAGTCTATATTCTGAGTCTGTGGTCTGTTGATTGTCTATATTGTTAGTCTATATTCTGAATCTGTGGTCTGTTGATAGTCTATATTGTTAGTCTATATTCTGAATCTGTGGTCTGTTGATAGTCTATATTGTTAGTCTATATTCTGAATCTGTGGTCTGTTGATAGTCTATATTGTTAGTCTGTAGTCTGTTGATAGTCTATATTATCTGTCTATATTCTGAATATGCAGTCTGTTGATACTCTATATTGTTAGTCTATATTCTGAGTCTGTGGTCTGTTGATAGTATATATTGTTAGTCTATGTTCTGAGTCTGTGGTCTGTTGATTGTCTATATTGTTAGTCTGTGGTCTGTTGATAGTCTATATTGTTAGTCTATATTCTGAGTCTGTGGTCTGTTGATAGTCTATATTGTTAGTCTATATTCTGAATCTGTGGTCTGTTGATAGTATATATTGTTAGTCTGTGGTCAGTTTGTTAGTCTATATTGTTAGTCTAAATTCTGAACATGTGGTCTGTTGATAGTCTATATTGTTAGTCTATATTGTTAGTCTGTGGTCTGTTGAAAGCCTATATGTTAGTCTATATTCTGAATCTGAGGTCTGTTGATAGTCTATATTGTTAGTCTATATTCTGAATCTGTGGTCTGTTGATAGTCTATATTGTTAGTCTGTAGTCTGTTGATAGTCTATATTATCTGTCTATATTCTGAATATGCGGTCTGTTGATACTCTATATTGTCAGTCTATATTCTGAGTCTGTGGTCTGTTGATAGTCTATATTGTTAATCTATGTTCTGAGTCTGTGGTCTGTTGATAGTATATATTCTGAGTCTGTGGTCTGTTGATAGTTTATATTGTTAGTCTATATTCTGAGTCGGTGGTCTTTTGATAGTCTATATTCTATGCATGCTGAGAGAACTGCAGGCCTCAATGAATAAAAGAGACTGGCGCCATGCAATTTGATCTAATGCATTCCAGTTGTAGGTGGAATAAACACATGTGAATTGCTTGATTTGAGAGCATTGCCTATGTTTTAAAACTCCATAATACTTTCTTTTTTTTTTCCCCCAGGCAAAGTGGGACTAAAATTGTTTATATTGTTAACCAAACATCTAACAAAATCACAAAACATTTTGCACACACCTCATCCACCCCTTTTCTAAAATGGTCTCATGCTATTGTAGTGAATATGGTCAGATTGCCTTGACTGTTCCACAGCACTCTAAACACACAGTGATGAGTCACACACAAACACTTCTGATTGAAATGACTGTGTTTACTCAGACACAAAACCACTCTGTAATGGAAAACCTTAGTGACAAAACTGGTCATTCTGTCTGTATGCATTACATACGCCCAGTCAATATTGAGTCAGTGTGCTTTTTGCCTTCTGCTGAAATAACCCACCCTGTGGTTACGTCTGAAAGGGCATCCTATTCCCTACGTAGTGCACTACTTTGGACCAGAGCATCATGCACCCCCTATGGGACCTGATCAAAAGTAGTGAGCTAATACACTGAGTATACAAAACATTTAGGACATAGACTGTGTTAAAAGACGCTTCAAATGATTGAAAGACACAACAACAACAAAAAAGTGATTGTGATGAATTGTGTTTGGGAAAACATGGTTTAAAAAGGGTGTGGTAATATTCCATTCAGTACGGACATTTCTAGACGACTTAACTTACCCTGTCCCGGGGCTCAACTGACCCCATACCCGGAGGAAGTTGTTCCAAGAGACCACTTTTTTTTGGACAAGTTACGTTTTAAAATCTGTAATGTTAAAATGTATTTGGTTTATTTCCAGAAATACACAACATCCTGAAATATACACATATTGTACCAAAAATTAGGAACACCTGCTCTTTCCATGACATGGACTGACCAGGTGAATCCAGGTGAAAGCTACGATCCCTTATTGATGTCACTTGTTAAATCCACTTCAATCAGTGTAGATGAAGGGAAGGAGACACGTTAAAGAAGGATTTTTAAGCCTTGAGACATGGATTGTGTATGTGTGCCATTCAGAGGGTGAATGGGCAAAACATAATATGTGCCTTTGAACAGGGTATGGTAGTAGGTGCCAGGCGCACCGGTTTGAATGTGTCAAGAACTGTAACGCTGCTGGGTTTTCCACGCTCAACAGTTTCCCGTGTGTATCAAGAATGGTCCATCACCCAAAGCACATCCAGCCAACTTTATACAACTGTGGAAAGCATTGGAGTCAACATGGGCCAGCATCCCTGTGGAACGCTTTCGACACCTTGTAGAGTCCATGTCCCTGTGGAACGCTTTCGACACCTTGTAGAGTTCATTCCCCGACTAATTGAGGCTGTTCTGAGGGTAAAAGGGGGTGCAACTCAATATTAGTAAGGTGGATTCTCTCTCTCTCTCTCTCTCTCTCTCTCTCTCTCTCTCTCTCTCTCTCGCCTCTCTCTCTCTCTCTCTCTCTCTCTCTCTCTCTCTCTCTCTCTCTCTCTCTCTCTCTCTCTCTCTCTCTCTCTCTCTCTCTCTCTCTCTCTCTCTCTCTCTCTCTCTCTCTCTCTCGACCTCATGGCCTGGTTTTTGCTCTGACATGCACTGTCAACTGTGGGACCTTATACACAGTACCAGTGAAAAGTTTGGACACACCTACTCATTCAAGGGTTTTTCTTTATTTTTACTGTGTTCTACATTGTAGAATAATAGTGAAGACATCCAAACTATGAAAGAACACATATGTAATCATGTGGTAACCAAAAAAGTGTTAAACAAATCAAATTATATTTTGTATGCGAGACTCTTTGCCTTGATGACAGCTTTGCACACTCTTGGCATTCTCTCAACCAGCTTCACCTGGAATGCTTTTCCAACAGTCTTGAAGGAGTTCCCACATATGCAGAGCACTTATTGGCTGCTTTTCCTTCACTCTGCCATCCGACTCATCCCAAACCATATCAATTGGGTTGAGGTCGGGGGATTATGGAGGCCAGGTCATCTGATGCAGCACTCCATCACTCTCCTTCTTGGTAAAATAGCCCTTACACAGCCTGGAAGTGTGTTGGGTCATTGTCCTGTTGAAAAACAAATGATAGTCCCACTAAGCCCAAACCGGATGGGATTTTACATTTTAGTCATTTAGCAGACACTCTTATCCAGAGTGACTTACAGTTAGTGAGTGCATACATTTTTCATAACCAACAACCCTGGCGTTGCAAGCGCCATGCTCTACCAACTGAGCTACAGGAGGACATGGTGTATAGCTGCAGAATGCTGTGGTAGCAATGCTGGTTAAGTGTGCCTTGAATTCTAAATAAATCACAGACAGTGTCACCAGCAAAGCACCCCCACACCATAACACCTCCTCCTCCATGCTTTACGATGGGAACTTCACATGCGTAGATCATCCGTTCACCCACACCGCGTCTCACAAAGACAAGGCGGTTGGAACTAAAAATCTCCTATTTGGACTCCAGACCAAAGGACACATTTCCACCGGTCTAATGTCCGTTGCTCGTGTTTCTTGGTCCTAGCTGGTCTCTTCTTATTAATGGTGTCCTTTAGTAGTGGTTTCTTTGCAGCAATTTGACCACGAAGGCCTGATTCACACAGTTGTTGTTCAGATGTGTCTGTGACTTGAACTCTGTGAAGCATTTATTTGGGCTGCAGTTTCTGAGGCTGGTAACTCTACCTCTGCAGCAGAGGTAACTCTGGGTCTTCCGTTCCTGTGGCAGTCCCCATGAGAGCCAGTTTCATCATAGCGCCCGCCCGACTAGAATCACCACTCTCGACGGGTCTGACCTAGAGTATGTGGACAACTACAAATACCTAGGTGTCTGGTTAGACTGTAAACTCAACTTCCAGACTCACATAAAGAATCTCCAATCCAAAGTTAAATCTAGAATCGGCTTCCTATTTCGCAACAAAGCCTCCTTCACTCATGCTGCCAAACATGCCCTCGTAAAACTGACTATCCTACCGATCCTTGACTTCGGCGATGTCATTTACAAAATAGCCTCCAACACTCTACTCAGCAAATTGGATGTAGTCTATCACAGTGCCATCCGTTTTGTCTCCAAAGCCCCATACACTACCCACCACTGTGACCTGTACGCTCTTGTTGGCTGGTCCTCACTACATGTTCGTCGTCAAACCCACTGGCTCCAGGCCATCTATAAATCACTGCTAGGCAAATCCCCGCCTTATCTTAGCTCATTGGTCACCATAGCAGCACCCACCCGTAGTCTGCGCTCCAGCAGGTATATCTCACTGGTCATTCCCAAAGCCAACACCTCCTTTGGCCGCCATTCCTTCCAGTTCTCTGCTGCCAATGACTGGAACGAATTGCAAAAATCTCTGAAGCTGGAGACTCTTATCTCCCTCAATAACTTTAAGCATCAGTTGTCAGAGCACCTTACCGATCACTGCACCTGTACACAGCCCATCTGAAATTAGCCCACCCAACTACCTCATCCCTATATTGTTATTTATTTTGCTCATTTGCACCCCAGTATCTCTATTTGCACATCATCTCTTGCACATCTAGCATTCCAGTGTTAATACTATTGTAATTATTCTGCACTATAGCCTATTTATTGCCTTACCTCCATAACTTGCTACATTTGCACACACTGTATATATATTTTCTGTTGTATTTCTGACTTTATGTTTTTTACCCCATATGTAACTCTGTGTTGTTGTTTTATTGCACTACTATGCTTTATCTTGGCCAGGTCGCAGTTGTAAATGAGAACCTGTTCTCAACTGGCTTACCTGGTTAAATAAAGGTGAAATAAAAAAAAATAAAAAAATAGCACTTGATGGTTTTTGCGACTGCAGTTGAAGAAACTTTCAAAGTTCTTCAATTTTTCCGGATTGACTGACCTTCATGTCTTAAAGTAATGATGGACTGTCGTTTCTCTTTGCATATTTGAGCTGTTCTTGCCATAATATGGACTTGGTCTTTTACCAAATAGGGCTATCTTCTGTATCCCCCACTACCTTGTCACAACACAACTGATTGGCTCAAACGCATTAAAAAGGAAAGAAATTCCACAAATTAACTTTTAAGAAGGCACACCTGTTAATTGAAATGCATTCCAGGTGACTACCTCATGAAGCTGGTTGAGAGAATGCCAAGAGTGTGCAAAGCTGTCATCAAGGCAAAGGGTGGCTATTTGAAGAATCTCAAATATAAAATAGATTTACATTTGTTTAACAATATTTTGGTTACTACATGATTCCATATGTGTTATTTCATAGTTTTAATGTCTTCGCTATTATTAGAAAATAGTAAATAGTAAAAATAAAGAAAAACCCTTGAATGAGCAGGTGCATAAAAAAACATTTTACTGGTAGTGTAGACAGGTGTGTGCCTTTCCAAATCATGCCCAATCAATTGAATTTACCACAGGTGGACTCCAATCAAGTTGTAGAAACATCTCAAGTATGACCAATGGAAACATGATGTGTGTTTACTGTATGACCAATGGAAACAGGATGTGTGTTTACTGTATGACCAATGGAAACAGGATGTGTGTTTACTGTATGACCAATGGAAGGGATGTGTGTTTACTGTATGACCAATAGAAGGGATGTGTGTTTACTGTATGACCAATAGAAGGGATGTGTGTTTACTGTATGACCAATGGAAGGGATGTGTGTTTACTGTATGACCAATGGAAACATGATGTGTGTTTACTGTATGACCAATGGAAGGGATGTGTGTTTACTGTATGACCAATGGAAGGGATGTGTGTTTACTGTATGACCAATGGAAGGGATGTGTGTTTTCTGTATGACCAATGGAAACAGGATGTGTGTTTACTGTATGACCAATAGAAGGGATGTGTGTTTACTGTATGACCAATGGAAGGGATGTGTGTTTACTGTATGACCAATGGAAGGGATGTGTGTTTACTGTATGACCAATGGAAGGGATGTGTGTTTACTGTATGACCAATGGAAGGGATGTGTGTTTACTGTATGACCAATGGAAGGGATGTGTGTTTACTGTATGACCAATGGAAGGGATGTGTGTTTACTGTATGACCAATGGAAGGGATGTGTGTTTACTGTATGACCAATGGAAGGGATGTGTGTTTTCTGTATGACCAATGGAAACAGGATGTGTGTTTACTGTATGACCAATGGAAGGGATGTGTGTTTACTGTATGACCAATGGAAGGGATGTGTGTTTACTGTATGACCAATGGAAGGGATGTGTGTTTACTGTACGACCAATGGAAGGGATGTGTGTTTACTGTATGACCAATGGAAGGGATGTGTGTTTACTGTATGACCAATGGAAGGGATGTGTGTTTACTGTATGACCAATGGAAGGGATGTGTGTTTTCTGTATGACCAATGGAAACAGGATGTGTGTTTACTGTATGACCAATGGAAACAGGATGTGTGTTTTCTGTATGACCAATGGAAGGGATGTGTGTTTACTGTATGACCAATGGAAACAGGATGTGTGTTTTCTGTATGACCAATGGAAGGGATGTGTGTTTACTGTATGACCAATGGAAACAAGATGTGTGTTTTCTGTATGACCAATGGAAGGGATGTGTGTTTACTGTATGACCAATGGAAGGGATGTGTGTTTACTGTATGACCAATGGAAACAGGATGTGTGTTTACTGTATGACCAATGGAAACAGGATGTGTGTTTACTGTATGACCAATGGAAGGGATGTGTGTTTACTGTATGACCAATGGAAGGGATGTGTGTTTACTGTATGACCAATGGAAGGGATGTGTGTTTACTGTATGACCAATAGAAGGGATGTTTACTGTATGACCAATGGAAGGGATGTGTGTTTACTGTATGACCAATGGAAGGGATGTGTGTTTACTGTATGACCAATAGAAGGGATGTGTGTTTACTGTATGACCAAT
>NW_025533605.1:2500-30000 GCF_020615455.1 Coregonus clupeaformis | reverse complement strand
GCTTTTTATGAATCACTATGAATCATAGTTAGTAGTCTTTCTTTCGGTCTCTCGCTCTCATTCACACATTCACACACAAACAGAGACAAACACAGCCCCCCTCTCCACACACACACACACACACACACACACACACACACACACACACACACACACACACACACACACACACACACACACACACACACACACACACACAGCGATCTTCACTCTGTGAAAGTAGTGTCCTGTTTGTGAAAGTCATTGTAAACAGACGGTGGTGGGATGGTGTGAGATCTAAATTTAGATCAACACCATTCCTGATGACAGGACTGGCTGTGGTTGTTTTGTTCCCAGCGTGCTTCTCCATACGTCTCCAAGGTTGAGTCCACTCAAACTGTGGGTTTGTCCCAAACAGCACCCTATTCCCTACATAGTGCACTACTTTCAACTAGGATTTATAGGCCTCTTTTCAAACGGTGCCGTTTGGGACGCAGACTGGGTGTTCCACAGTGGGTACTGTTGTACTGTAGCAGACTGGGTGTTCCATACCGTGACAGAAACTCTATGTCTGGAGTCAAGGGGTTGGAAGAGGAGTCAAGGGGTTGGAAGAGGAGTCAAGGGGTTGGAAGAGGAGTCAAGGGGTTGGAAGAGGAGTCAAGGGGTTGGAAGAGGAGTCAATGGGGTTGGAAGAGGAGTCAAGGGGTTGGGAGAGGAGTCAAGGGTTTGGAAGAGGAGTCAAGGGGTTGGAAGAGGAGTCAAGGGGTTGGAAGAGGAGTCAAGGGTTTGGAAGAGGAGTCAAGGGGTTGGGAGAGGAGTCAAGGGTTTGGAAGAGGAGTCAAGAGGTTGGAAGAGGAGTCAAGGGGTTGGAAGTGGAGTCAAGGGTTTGGAAGAGGAGTGAAGGTGTTGGGAGAGGAGTCAAGGGGTTGGAAGAGGAGTCAAGGGGTTGGGAGAGGAGTCAAGGGTTTGGAAGAGGAGTCAAGGGGTTGGAAGATGAGTCAAGGGGTTGGAAGTGGAGTCAAGGGGTTGGAAGAGGAGTGAAGGGGTTGGAAGAGGAGTCAAGGGGTTGGGAGAGGAGTCAAGGGGTTGGAAGAGGAGTCAAGGGGTTGGAAGAGGAGTCAAGGGGTTGGAAGAGGAGTCAAGGGGTTGGAAGTGGAGTCAAGGGGTTGGAAGAGGGAGTCAATGGGTTGGAAGAGGGAGTCAATGGGTTGGAAGAGAGAGTCAAGCGGTTGGAAGAGGAGAAAGCTTGGACTGTCATTTAGAAAATGAGAGAGGGATTAAGTGAGTTAAAGAGATACATTTCAGATCGAAGGTTTCACAAGCAAAGAAGTAAGGCGATGAGATAGATAAAATATTTGGGAATGAGGAGAGATGCAGTGTGTGTCCTGGATTCAGTGGGAGAGATCAGTCCCAGACACCAGAGAGATTAAAGTCTTACAGCCAATCAAGAGAGAGAACCATGAAACATAGGATCAATCTGAGAGAGGGTGAGAGAGGGAGAGAGAGAGAGAGAGAGAGAGAGAGAGAACATCTTGAGTTGCACTCTCTTTTGCCTTCATAACAGCCTCAGTTCGTCTGGGCATGGACTCTACAAGGGGTCGAAAGCGTTCCACAGGGACGCCGGCCCATGTTGACTCCAATGCTTCTCACAGTTGTGTCAAGTTGGCTGGATGTCCTTTGGGTGGTGGACCATTATTGATACACATGGGAAACTGTTGAGTGTGAAAAACCCAGCAGTGTTGTATTTTTTAACACAAACCGGCGCCTGGCACCTATGGTTGAACAAATTGCTGTTATAATGTTTATCCCAGTATATCTATGCATTTACCTAAAGTCTGTGATAAGGTTTACCCAGTGTATCGGTCCTCTGTAGCTCAGCTGGTAGAGCACGGTGCTTGTAACGCCAAGGTAGTGGGTTTGATCCCCGGGACCACCCCATACACACAAAAAAAATGTATGCACGCATGACTGTAAGTCGCTTTGGATAAAAGCGTCTGCTAAATGGCATATTATTATTATTTAACTAAAGTATGGTATAATGTTTATCCAGTGTATCTATCCATTTAACTAAAGTCACATAATGTGCTGATGAGGCTTGCTCCCTCTGCTAGACCACTTCCCCTTTGTTTACGTGACTGACTCATGGTTCTGGACTTACAGGCAAATGCTGTTATTCCATATCCTGTTATTTAGACTGAACTAAGCTGTGAGAGACGAGCAGGACTAATGGTTGAGACTATGAGCACCAAGAAATGGCATTTCTCAAGACCTCACCACAGGCCAACCGCAGCCTCTCAGTTCCATTGTCCTTTAACTGTACATTAGGGTCACCAACCAGTGCTTCCTCACGGCAATTGTTCTGTCTGGTTGTCACACCACCCAAAGGGGGGTTGTACTTTCTATAGAAGCTGAGACCCAACTCTATTTCGTTGGGCTGTTAACTATGCACCTTTTGAGTCATTGTTAACCGCTCCAGATTTGCAATTCTTACAATAAAATAAGTTATTTTGAAGAATCTGCAGTCTCTCTTCCTTTCTGGTTAGAATTTCCACGACACAACTACTACCATTCCCGTTTCAAAGGCACTTAAATATTTTGTGTTGCCCATTCACCCTCTGAACGGCACACATACACAATCCATGTCTCAATTGACTCAAAGCTTAAAAATCCTTATTTAACCTGTCTCGTCCTCTTCATCTACACTAACTGAAGTGGATTTAACAAGTGACATCAATAAGGAATCAATAAGGAATCATAGCTTTCACCTGGATTCACCTGGTCAGTCTATATCACGGAAAGAGCAGGTGTTCATAATGCTCATCATTTTTTGTCCATTCAGTGTATGTGCTGTTTTTCTGGATATATATAGTTTTTTATAGAAAACAATGGGCCTATATTCAGTTAATAATTATACCATTAGCATGTTCTGTTCTCTTAGAAAGGAGAGCGGTGTGTTTACAACAACATAATTGCTTAGATGGCCCTCCAGATAGTTGGTGTTGCTATTTTATTAGGATCCCCATTAGATGTTGCAAAAGCAGAAGCTACTCTTCATGAAACATGACATAATACGGAACATTAATAGATAAGAACAGCTCAAAGACAGAACATACATTTAAAAACGGCACACATAGCCTACATATCAATGCATACACACAAACGATCTAGGTCAAAAAGGGGAGCGGCGTTGTGCCGTGAGGTGTTTCTTTATTTGTTTTTTTAAAACCAGGTTTTCTGTTCATTTGAGCAGTATGAGATGCAAGGGAGTTCCATGCAATAATGGCTCTATATAATACTATAGGCTTTCTTGAATTTGTTCTGGATTTGGGGACTATGAAAAGACCCCTGGTGGCGTGTCTGGTGGGATAAGTGTGTGTGTCAGAGCTGTGTGTAAGTTGACTATGCAAAACATTTGGGATTTTCAACAAATTAATGTTTCTTATAAAAATAAGAAGTGATGCAGTCAGTCTCTCCTCAACTCTTAGCCAAGAGAGACTGGAATGCATAGTATTTTTGTTACCCCTTTGAATACAATGAAGAGCAAGATGTGCCGCTCTGTTCTGGAACAGCTACAGCTTAACTAGGTCTTTCTTTGCAGCACTCGACTGGACAATAAGCAAGATAAGATAAAACTAGAGCCTGCAGAACTCGCTTTTTGGCGTGTGATCCAGAATCCAGTTGCAGAGCGAGGTGTTTAGTCCCAGGGTCCTTAGCTTAGTGAAGAGCTTTGAGGGCTCTATGGTTTTGAACGCTGAGCTGTAGTCAATGAACAGCATTCTCACACAGGTGTTCCTTTTGTCCAGGTGGGAAATGACAGTGTGGAGTGCAATGGAGATTGCGTCATATGTGGATCTGTTGGGGCGGTATGCAAATTGAAGTGGGTCTAGGGTTTCTGGGATGATGGTGTTGACTTGAGCCATGACCAGCCTTTCAAAGCACGTCATGGCTGCAGACGTGAGTGCTACGGGTCGGTTGTCATTTAGGCAGGTTAACTTGGTGTTCTTGGGCACAGGGACTATGGTGGTCTGATTGAAACATGTAGGTATTACAGACTGGGTCAGGAACAGGTTGAAAATGTCTGTGAAGACCATTGCCAGTTGGTTAGTGTATGTTCTGAGTACACGTCCTGGTAATCCGTTTGGCCCTGCGGCCTTGTGAATGTTGGCCTGTTTAAAGGTCTTACTCACATCGGCTACGGAGAGCGTGATCACACAGTCGTCCGGAACAGCTGGTGCTCTCATGCATGCTTCAGTTTTGTTTGCCTCGAAGCGTGCATAGAAAAAATGTAGCTCGTCTGGTAGTCTCGTGTCCTTTTGCACCATCTCTTTCAACCATACAGTTTTCAATTCCTCATCAATCCATGGAGCCTTAACAGTTCTAACAGTCAGTGTCTTAATAGGTGGTAATTGGAAGACGCAATTTCATAAATTAATCCAGTGCAGCGTCTGGATGCTCCTTGTTAATTACGGATAAAGCTTTAGAACAAAGTTCTAAAGAAAGTATACCTCTGTTTACATCACATACACTATCAAGCATTTCAGAAACATTATTTAGATACTGACTGTCAGCACTTGGTGGCCGATAGCAACTCCCCAAAATAAGAGGCTTTAGATGAGGCAGGTGAACCTGCAACCACAGCTCTTCAATAACACTTGACATTACAGGGATATGGCTCTGAATATATACAGCAACACCTCCCCCGTAGGCATTCCTGTCTCTTCTGTAGATGGTATATCCCTGTATTGCTACTGCTGTATCATCAAATTAATTATCTAAGTGAGTCTCAGAAATGGCTAATATATGAATGTTTTCTGATGTTAGCAAGTTATCGATTTCATTAACCTTACTTATAAGGCTACATATATTAATATGGGCAATTTTCAGCCCTTTACCGGGTAGCTTATCAGAGATAGACGTAATATGGAAAATAACAAACAAAGCAAGATAAAAAACGAACATTCAGCAGTCCATTAATTAGTTGGTGTGTGTAAGTGTGTGTGTGTGCTACGGGGTTGAAGCTACGAACCCATAGGCTTGGTTCTCTCATCCCTTCCAGGCTTCTCATCCCTTCCTGAGCCTGTCATAGCGGATGTAAGCAATGTCCCCACAAGCTCTGACATGGCCGGGATAAGTTACTTCCTCTTCAGTACTCGGCGGTCCTGTTCTGTGAGCTTGTGTGGCCTACCACTTCGCAGCTGAGCCATTGTTGCTCCTAGAAATTTCCACTTCACAATAACAGCACTTACAGTTGACCGGGGCAGCTCTAGCAGGTCAGACATTTGACGAACTGACTAGTTGGAAGGGTGGCATCCTATTACGGTGCCACGTTGAAAGTCACTGAGCTCTAAGGCCATTCTACTGCTAATGTTTGTCTATGGAGTTTGCATGCCTGTGTGATCGATTTTATACACCTGTCTTCAGCAATAGGTGTGGCTGAAAGAGTCCTCATACTGCTGTATATATAGGGTAGCTAGTAACTAAACTTTTTCAAAATAACACTTTTTCAGAGACTTAACAGAGACATAACTTTCCAAAACAACCCGAGCTCTCCCTTGTTCCACTTTCAACATATGGAGAATCCTGTACACAGAAAACATCAAAGTAGTGCTGTCATGTTAATTATCCTCCCTTGTTATTTTATCTCTTCCCCTCTCTATCTCGCTTTCTCTCTCTCTATCTATCTCTCTCTCTCTTTCTCTCTCTCTCTCTCTCTCTCTCTCTCTCTCTCTCTCTCTCTCTCTCTCTCTCTCTCTCTCTCTCTCTCTCTCTCTCTCTCTCACACTCTATCTCTCAATCCCTCTCTCCATATCTCTCTCTCTCTCTCTCTCCCTCTCTCTCTCTCTCTCTCTCTCTCTCTCTCTCTCTCTCTCTCTCTCACTCTCTCTCCCTCTCTCCATATTTCTTCCTCGTTTCTCTTTCTCCAAGGGTAATGTCTTCTTAATTTAGAATAACTATTATAATGAGAGATTAGAATATGAAAGGAAGATGATGTGAAAGTGCAGCAGTGATCTTGATTTGGAGATGTAAAGTAGAGGGAACCTCAATGATGAAGGTGCAAAACAACAGCATCATCATCATCATCATCATCATCATCATCATCATCATCATCATCATCATCATCATCATCATCTTCATCGTCATCATTATCATTATCATCAAAATGCACAGAATTGTACATGAAAGTTATTCCACAGCCACTCTATTGCTAGGTTAATAATGCAACATTTGACACAGTGCTGACCCCAATCATGCACGGGATACTTCATGCTAATGCGACCTCAGTTCAAAGTCCAAACACACACACACACACACACACACACACACACACACACACACATGCACACACACAATCAGAGCAAAAGTAGCACGCTGCTTTGCCAAGCCTGACAAGGCTCATTTAGTGTACTGTGATGAAAAGGAAGCGCAGCCTCGCCTTAGGGAGCATTGGGAAAATGTTTTGACAATGCAGAGAGATTCACTTAGGAGGCTCACTGTTCCCTTCACTGCTCACTGTTCCCCTTACTGCTCACTGTTCCCCTCACTGTTCACTGTTCCCCTCACTGCTCACTGTTCCCTTCACTGCTCACTGTTCCCCTTACTGCTCACTGTTCCCCTCACTGTTCACTGTTCCCCTCACTGCTCACTGTTCCCTTCACTGCTCACTGTTCCCCTCACTGCTCACTGTTCCCTTCACTGCTCACTGTTCCCTTCACTGCTCACTTTTCCCCTCACTGCTCACTGTTCCCCTCACTGCTCACTGTTCCCCTTAATGCTCATTGTTCCCCTCACTGCTCACTGTTCCCTTCACAGCTCACTGTTCCCCTCACTGCTCACTGTTCCCTTCATGCTCACTTTTCCCCTCACTTCTCACTGTTCCCTTCACTGCTCACTGTTCCCTTCACTGCTCACTGTTCCCTTCACAGCTCACTGTTCCCCTCACTGCTCACTGGTCCCCTTACTGCTCACTGTTCCCTTCATTGCTCACCTTTCCCCTCACTGCTCACTGTTCCATTCACTGCTGACTGTTCCCCTCATTGCTCACTGTTCCCCTCACTGCTCACTGTTCTCTTCACTGCTCACTGTTCTCTTCACTGCTCACTGTTCCCCTCACTGCTCACTGTTCCATTCACTTCTCACTGTTCCATTCACTTCTCACTGTTCCCCTCAATGCTCACTGTTCCCTTCACTGCTCACTGTTCCCCTCACTGCTCACTGTTCCCCTCACTGCTCACTGTTCCTTTCACTTTTCACTATTCCCTTCACTGCTCACTGTTCCCTTCACTGCTCACTGTTTCCCTCAATGCTGACTGTTCCCCTCACTGCTCACTGTTCCCCTCACTGCTGACTGTTCCATTCACTTCTCACTGTTCCCTTCACTGCTCACTGTTCCCTTCACTTCTCACTGTTCCCCTCAATGCTGACTGGTCCCCTCACTGCTCACTGTTCCCCTCACTGCTGACTGTTCCATTCACTTCTCACTGTTCCCCTCAATGCTCACTGTTCCCCTCACTGCTGACTGTTCCATTCACTTCTCACTGTTCCCCTCACTGCTCACTGATCCCCTCACTGCTCACTGTTCCTTTCACTTTTCACTGTTCCATTCACTGCTCACTGTTCCCCTCAGGCATTCCTGGTACTGCTCTCTCTCTATTGTGGGGACGAGGGTGTGTGTCCTCCCTCCCTTCCTCCCTCCCTCCCTCCCTTCCTCCCTCCCTCCCTCCCTCCCTTCCTCCCTTCCTCCCTTCCTCCCTCCCTCCCTCCCTCCTCCCTCCTCCCTCCCTCCCTCCCTCCCTCCTCCCTCCCTCCCTCCCTCCCTCCCTCCCTCCCTTCCTCCCTTCCTCCTTTCCTCCCTCCCTTCCTCCCTTCCTCCCTTCCTCCCTTCCTCCCTCCCTCCCTTCCTCGCTTCCTCCCTCCCTTCCTCCCTTCCTCCCTCCCTCCCTTCCTCCCTTCCTCCCTCCCTCCCTCCCTCCCTCCCTCCCCCCCCCCTCCCTCCCTCCTCCTCCCTTCCTCCCTTCCTCCCTCCCTCCCTTCCTCCCTTCCTCCCTTCCTACCACCCTCTGTACAGTGGGTATAGAAAGTCACCACCCCCTTTCAAAATGTTCACCTTTTGTTGCCTTGAAACAAATGAAATCTGACTTTATTTACACACAGCAACCCACAATATCCAAGTAAAAAAACAACATCTAAAAACTCTGAAAATGTATTACAATGAAAACAGTAAAATACCCTATTTGGATAAGTGAACAACCCCCTGAGTTAATACTTGGTGGAACCACCTTTTGCTTGAATTACAGCCATGAGTCTCTTTGAATATGTCTCTATTAACTTTACACACCTAGACTGTGCAATATTTGCACATTCTTCCTCGCAGAATTGTTCAAGCTCAGTCAAATTGCATGGTGACCGCTCATGGACTGCACTCTTCAAGTCATTCCACAGATTCTCAAATGGGATTTAGGTCGGGGCTCTGACTAGGCCACTCAAGGACATTCACCTTCTTGTCCTTCAGCCACTGTACGGTAGCTTTGGCGATCATTGTCATGTTGAAACGTGAACCATCTTCCCATTTTCAACTTCCTGGCAGAGGGCTGCAGGTTCTCCTCAAGAATCTGTGTCGGTATTTTGCACTGTCCATTTTCCCTTCTTTCCTGACAAGTACTCCAGTCCCTGCTGAAGGGAAACACCCCCACAAGAGGATGCTGCCACCGCCGTGCTTTACTGTAGGCATGGTGTTCTTTGGGTGAGAAGATGTATTGGGTTTTCGGCAGACAAATACTTCAATTTTGGTCTCGTCTGACCACAGCACCTTTTGCCACTCTCTCTCTCTCTCTCTCTCTCTCTCTCTCTCTCTCTCTCTCTCTCTCGCTCTCGCTCTCGCTCTCGCTCTCTCTCTCTCTCTCTCTCTCTCTCTCTCTCTCTCTCTCTCTCTCTCTCTCCCTCTTCCTCTTCCCCCTCCATCTCTCTCTCTCTCTCTCTCTCTCTCTCTCTCTCCCTCCTCTTCCCCCTCCATCTCTCTCTCTCTCTCTCTCTCTCTCTACTCTCTCTCTCCCTCCTCTTCCCCTCCATCTCTCTCTCTCTCTCTCTCTCTCTCTCTCTCTACTCTCTCTCCCTCCTCTTCCCCCCTCCATCTCTCTCTCTCTCTCTCTCTCTCTCTCTCTCTCTCTCTCTCTCTCTCTCTCTCTCTCTCTCTCTACTCTCTACTCTCTGTCTCTCTCCCTCTCTACTCTCTCTCTCCCTCCTCTCCCCCCTCCATCTCTCTCCCTCCCTCTCTCCCTCCATCTCTCTCCCTCCCTCTCTCCCTCCTCTCCCCCTCCATCTCTTTCCCTCCCTCCTTGTGTAGAGGACAGCTGATTGAGATGTGTTCATCAGGCAGGTGTTCTGTTCCGTGCGACACTTGTCATGTGCCAGGTGGCAAGGCAGAGGGTCACAGGGGGCGTAGGGACGGGCCAGATGGCAGCACAGGTGTGGCGATACCACCACATCAAGCACAGCCGTCTCCCCCGTCTAATCACACTCTGGTGTGTGTCCATCACAACGTAATGTCACACACACACACACACACACACAAGTGGGCACACACACACAAACATGGGCACGTACTCACACAGGCACCCAAGCATGCACGCACACACATGCACACACACACACACACTTTTGTCCACAAAATAACCATTTCAGCGTCTGTGTGTGTCAGTAAAAACAACCTATTCAACAGATGACACAGTGAAGGTCAATTGGCCAGCAGGACATTTCTTCATCAGAAGGTTCACAGATATTAGGCCAGCAGGACATTTCTTCATCAGAAGGTTCACAGATATTAGGCCAGCAGGACATTTCTTCATCAGAAGGTTCACAGATATTAGGCCAGCAGGACATTTCTTCATCAGAAGGTTCACAGATAGTAGGCCAGCAGGACATTTCTTTTACCATTCTTAAAGGTGAGTAATGGAGAAAAAACAAATGTTGAAAACATAAAACACTTTTTGCTTGAGAAATCCAGCTTCTCCTAATCCACAGATAGCCTTAGGTTGTACCTTTTCTGTTGTATTCCCTTTGGAATGAACAGTCTCAATCCTAAACTGTACCCTACCCCCTACATAGTGCACTAATTTTGACCATTTCGCTATGGGCCTTGGTTAAAAGTAGCGCACTATAAAGGGAATATGTTGCCGTTTTGGACTCATACTTCTTTTCCTTTGGTGAATCTTTCCCAAGATTTTTCCCAGTTCTGTTGAGGACAGGCCTGTGTACCAGAACTGATTGAAGCATTGCAGAAAAAGGGATATACAATGGGAGAGTTAGGCCTCTCTCTCTCTCTCTCTCTCTCTCTCTCTCTCTCTCTCTCTCTCTCTCTCTCTCTCTCTCTCTCTCTCTCTCTCTCTCTCTCTCTCTCTCTCTCTCTAGCTCTCTAGCTCTCTAGCTCTCTCTCTCTCTCTCTCTTTCCCTCCATCTCTCTCCTTCCCTCCATCTCACTCTCTCTCTCTACTTCCTCCCTCCCGCTCTCCCTCCTCTCACATTAAGTTGATTTGTGAGTTATGCTAATAGGCTGCTATGCAGAATAATTAATTTGGGTGTGCATTCAGAGTGGCCACAGCTCGCCAGTATCAATCATTGATGTCAGGATGTACTGTTTCCTTCATTGTAACACCCCACTGCCAAACCGCCATGACTGTATTTCACTTCTCTCCACTCCACTACTCAAATACAACAAACTGACAGCTTGTCAGAGGCTCTGTTTTTAAACATGCTGCCTATTGGTTGTGTTAGTTACATTATGGGAATTACAGAGAGAATGAGAGGAGAGAGAGAGAGAAAGAAAGAGCGAGAGAGAGAGAGAGAGAGAGAGAGAGAGAGAGAGAGAGAGAGAGAGCGAGAAAGAGAGAGAGAGAGAGAGAGAGAGAGAGAGAGAGAGAGAGAGAGAGAGAGAGAGAGAGAGAGAGAGAGAGAGAGAGAGAGACCCGATATAGCCAAATGACCAACTTGCAAAACAAAAAGTTCAACACACTTTCACTGCTTGAATACTTTGGCACATCACAAATATTCCCACAGAGAAAACCACCCAATACCTCACTCACAGAGAGTCCAGGAGGAACGGTATCATCATTACCCTGGCGCTCACAGAGAGTCCAGGAGGAACGGTATCATCATCACCCTGGCGCTCACAGAGAGTCCAGGAGGAACGGTATCATCATCACCCTGGCGCTCACAGAGAGTCCAGGAGGAACGGTATCATCATCACCCTGGCGCTCACAGAGAGTCCAGGAGGAACGGTATCATCATCACCCTGGCGCTCACAGAGAGTCCAGGAGGAACGGTATCATCATCACCCTGGCGCTCACAGAGAGTCCAGCAGGAACGGTATCATCATTACCCTGGCGCTCACAGAGAGTCCAGGAGGAACGGTATCATCATTACCCTGGCGCTCACAGAGAGTCCAGCAGGAACGGTATCATCATCACCCTGGCGCTCACAGAGAGTCCAGGAGGAACGGTATCATCATCACCCTGGCGCTCACAGAGAGTCCAGGAGGAACGGTATCATCATTACCCTGGCGCTCACAGAGAGTCCAGGAGGAACGGTATCATCATTACCCTGGCGCTCACAGAGAGTCCTGGAGGAACGGTATCATCACTACCCTGGCGCTCACAGAGAGTCCTGGAGGAACGGTATCATCACTACCCTGGCGCTCACAGAGAGAAAAAGATGAACAGTCTCAGTCAAAGTGGAGAGAGAGAGAGAGAGATACCAGAACTAACTAGAGAGAGATACCAGAACTAACTAGAGAGAGATACCAGAACTAACTAGAGAGAGATACCAGAACTAACTAGAGAGAGATACCAGAACTAACTAGAGAGATATACCAGAACTAACTAGAGAGAGATACCAGAACTAACTAGAGAGATATACCAGAACTAACTAGAGAGAGATACCAGAACTAACTAGAGAGAGATACCAGAACTAACTAGAGAGATATACCAGAACTAACTAGAGAGATATACCAGAACTAACTAGAGAGATATACCAGAACTAACTAGAGAGAGATACCAGAACTAACTAGAGAGGGATACCAGAACTAACTAGAGAGAGATATACCAGAACTAACTAGAGAGAGATACCAGAACTAATTAGAGAGAGATACCAGAACTAACTAGAGAGGGATACCAGAACTAACTAGAGAGATATACCAGAACTAACTAGAGAGAGATACCAGAACTAACTAGAGAGGGATACCAGAACTAACTAGAGAGAGATACCAGAACTAACTAGAGAGAGATACCAGAACTAACTAGAGAGATATACCAGAACTAACTAGAGAGAGATACCAGAACTAACTAGAGAGAGATACCAGAACTAACTAGAGAGAGATACCAGAACTAACTAGAGAGAGATACCAGAACTAACTAGAGAGAGATACCAGAACTAACTAGAGAGAGATACCAGAACTAACTAGAGAGATACCAGAACTAACTAGAGAGAGATACCAGAACTAACTAGAGAGATATACCAGAACTAACTAGAGAGAGATACCAGAACTAACTAGAGAGAGATACCAGAACTAACTAGAGAGAGATACCAGAACTAACTAGAGAGATATACCAGAACTAACTAGAGAGAGATACCAGAACTAACTAGAGAGAATACCAGAACTAACTAGAGAGATACCAGAACTAACTAGAGAGAGATACCAGAACTAACTAGAGAGGATACCAGAACTAACTAGAGAGAGATACCAGAACTAACTAGAGAGGGATACCAGAACTAACTAGAGAGAATACCAGAACTAACTAGAGAGAGATACCAGAACTAACTAGAGAGAGATACCAGAACTAACTAGAGAGAGATACCAGAACTAACTAGAGAGAGATACCAGAACTAACTAGAGAGATATACCAGAACTAACTAGAGAGAGATACCAGAACTAACTAGAGAGAGATACCAGAACTAACTAGAGAGATATACCAGAACTAACTAGAGAGAGATACCAGAACTAACTAGAGAGGGATACCAGAACTAACTAGAGAGAGATACCAGAACTAACTAGAGAGATATACCAGAACTAACTAGAGAGAGATACCAGAACTAACTAGAGAGAGATACCAGAACTAACTAGAGAGAGATACCAGAACTAACTAGAGAGGGATACCAGAACTAACTAGAGAGAGATACCAGAACTAACTAGAGAGAGATACCAGAACTAACTAGAGGGAGATACCAGAACTAACTAGAGAGGGATACCAGAACTAACTAGAGAGGGATACCAGAACTAACTAGAGAGAGATACCAGAACTAACTAGAGAGGGATACCAGAACTAACTAGAGAGAGATACCAGAACTAACTAGAGAGGGATACCAGAACTAACTAGAGAGAGATACCAGAACTAACTAGAGAGAGATACCAGAACTAACTAGAGAGGGATACCAGAACTAACTAGAGAGAGATACCAGAACTAACTAGAGAGGTACCAGAACTAACTAGAGAGAGATACCAGAACTAACTAGAGAGAGATACCAGAACTAACTAGAGAGGGATACCAGAACTAACTAGAGAGAGATACCAGAACTAACTAGAGAGAGATACCAGAACTAACTAGATAGAGATACCAGAACTAACTAGAGAGAGATACCAGAACTAACTAGAGAGGGATACCAGAACAAACTATAGAGAGATACCAGAACTAACTAGAGAGAGATACCAGAACTAACTAGAGAGGGATACCAGAACTAACTAGAGAGAGATACCAGAACTAACTAGAGAGAGATACCAGAACTAACTAGAGAGAGATACCAGAACTAACTAGAGAGAGATACCAGAACTAACTAGAGAGATATACCAGAACTAACTAGAGAGAGATACCAGAACTAACTAGAGAGAGATACCAGAACTAACTAGAGAGAGATACCAGAACTAACTAGAGAGAGATACCAGAACTAACTAGAGAGAGATACCAGAACTAACTAGAGAGAGATACCAGAACTAACTAGAGAGAGATACCAGAACTAACTAGAGAGAGATACCAGAACTAACTAGAGAGAGATACCAGAACTAACTAGAGAGAGATACCAGAACTAACTAGAGAGAGATACCAGAACTAACTAGAGAGAGATACCAGAACTAACTAGAGAGGGATACCAGAACTAACTAGAGAGAGATACCAGAACTAACTAGAGAGGGATACCAGAACTAACTAGAGAGAGATACCAGAACTAACTAGAGAGAGATACCAGAACTAACTAGAGGGAGATACCAGAACTAACTAGAGAGGGATACCAGAACTAACTAGAGAGGGATACCAGAACTAACTAGAGAGAGATACCAGAACTAACTAGAGAGAGATACCAGAACTAACTAGAGAGAGATACCAGAACTAACTAGAGAGGGATACCAGAACTAACTAGAGAGAGATACCAGAACTAACTAGAGAGAGATACCAGAACTAACTAGAGAGAGAGATACCAGAACTAACTAGAGAGAGATACCAGAACTAACTAGAGAGGTACCAGAACTAACTAGAGAGAGATACCAGAACTAACTAGAGAGAGATACCAGAACTAACTAGAGAGGGATACCAGAACTAACTAGAGAGAGATACCAGAACTAACTAGAGAGAGATACCAGAACTAACTAGATAGAGATACCAGAACTAACTAGAGAGAGATACCAGAACTAACTAGAGAGGGATACCAGAACAAACTATAGAGAGATACCAGAACTAACTAGAGAGAGATACCAGAACTAACTAGATAGAGATACCAGAACTAACTAGAGAGAGATACCAGAACTAACTAGAGAGGGATACCAGAACAAACTATAGAGAGATACCAGAACTAACTAGAGAGAGAGATACCAGAACTAACTAGAGAGAGATACCAGAACTAACTAGAGAGAGATACCAGAACTAACTAGAGAGAGATACCAGAACTAACTGTCCAATGTTCTGAATGTTGAACCCACATGAGAAGTTAGAAGATGTTCAAAGAGTCTGTTTGAGAGAATAAATAAATGATTTCAAAGCTTTCAAACTGACACAACACATGCTTCTGTTTTCTTCTGTATCCTTGTGTCTGAAGTGGTGTTACATTCAGCGAAAGACAGACTAGGAATGCGTCCCAAATGGCACCCTATTCCCTATATAGTGTGCTACTTTTGACCAGAAACATATGGGCCCTGGTCAACAGTAGTGCACCATACAGGGAATAGTGTGCCGTCTGAGCCATAGACACATAGTGCCGTCGGCCTCCCTTCAGTCCTGTCTCTCCCGTCAACACAGCCTTTCAAACTCATGGCTCCTCTCCAAGGTTCCCACACACTATGGAACCAAACACTATATTCTTAGAACTGAAGAGTGAGTTCCAGATTCTTTCACTGTGTTCTATTCCAAGATGTCCTGACCCACATATTACTGGTGAGGTCAAGTTTTCTATCATGCAGGAATGCAAGAAAATAAAACGTTGGGGAATAATGGAACTTAAATGTGATCGTTCTAAAATAAATTGTCATTAATATCAACACATTTGTGACATAAAAAGACAGGAGTACCTAGCTCTGAAGCTTGTTAGATTGATTAGTTAGCTGATTGATCTTCATTCTACATTACAAAAGAAGACTTTGCTATAGTTAATGATGAGCCCTGTTCATTACCCTGACAGCCTCCTGCACGGCTCATCACACCGACTCACGGTGCATCCCAAACAGCACCCTATGCCCTATATAGTACACACAGACCCCTCGGTGCATCCCAAACAGCACCCTACGCCCTATATAGTACACACCGACTCACCGTGCATCCCAAACAGCACCCTATGCCCTATATAGTACACACCGACTCACGGTGCATCCCAAACAGCACCCTACGCCCTATATAGTACACACCGACTCACCGTGCATCCCAAACAGCACCCTATGCCCTATATAGTACACACCGACTCACTGTGCATCCCAAACAGCACCCTATGCCCTATATAGTACACACCGACTCACGGTGCATCCCAAACAGCACCCTATGCCCTATATAGTACACACCGACTCACCGTGCATCCCAAACAGCACCCTACGCCCTATATAGTACACACCGACTCACGGTGCATCCCAAACAGCACCCTATGCCCTATATAGTACACTTATTTTGGTCAAAAAACCTATATAGGGAAAAGGGGTGCCGTTTGGGAGGCACCCGAGACAAAGTCAACTGCAGAGCCTGTCCTCTTTCCTTTGACAGACAAAGCCCTGAATTTACACATGGAAATGAAGCAACATAGAAACGATATGCTAGGTGAAGTACTCCTGCTAGAGACGTACTCAGCACCAAGGGAAAAATGAGAGAAAAAAAAGAAAAAAAAAAACATTTTAAACCGACTTTTGTGATGTCTACAAATATGTTCCATATTAGTTTATATTCCTAAAGATGACAGCTACTGTTCTGAACTAAAATAACACATAGACACCTAAATACATTTTATTAAGAATTATTTTACAAATGATGTTAAACATGAGCATGCACTTAACCAAAGTATGCCTGTAGATAAACAAACAACAAATTAACATGACTTTTACAGTACTGTTTTTTAAAGGTTCATTTGCTGAGCTTCAATTCCAAAACAAAGTAAGTTATCAGGACCCCATTTGTTCAAGAATGTACAGAGACTCAATTTCAGTCTATACCTTAACAAACTGACCTGTATTTCAATTAAAATAAAATGAAATATTATTTGTCACATGCGCCGAATACCGTGTAATGCTTACTTACAAGCCAACAATGCAGTTCAAGAAATAGAGTTAAGGAAATATTTACTAAATAAACTAAAGTAAAAAATCAAAAGTAACACAGTAAAATAACAATAACCAGGTTATATACAGGGGGTATCGGTACCGAGTCAATGTGTAATAACAGTAGGGAGGCTATAAACAGGGGGTACCGGTACAGAGTCAATGTGTAATAACAGTAGGGAGGCTATATACAGGGGGTACCGGTACAGAGTCAATGGGAAATAACAGTAGTGAGGCTATATACAGGGGGTACCGGTACAGAGTCAATGTGAAATAACAGTAGAGAGGCTATATACAGGGGGTACCGGTACCCAGTCAATGTGCGGGGGTACAGGTTAGTCAAGGTCATTTGTACATGTAGGTAGGGGTAAAGTGACTACGCATTGATAAGCTTGTAAAAGCATTGTAAAAACAAAGAGGGGAGGGGGGTGTCAATATAAATAGTCCGGGTGGCCATTTGATAAATTGCTCAGCAATATTATGGCTTGGGAGTAGAAGCTGTTAAGGAGACTTTTGGACCTAGACTTGGCGCTCCGGTACCGCTTGCCGTGCGGAAGCTGAGAGATCAGTCTTTGACTTGGGTGACTGGAGTCTTTGACAATTTTTAGGGCCTTCCTCTGACACCGCCTGGTATAGAGGTCCTGGATGGCAGGAAGCTTGGACCCAGTGATGTACTGGGCCGTACGCACTACCCTCTGTAGTGCCTTGTGGTCGGATGCCGAGCAGTTGCCATACCAGGCGGTGATGCAACCGGTCAGGATGCTCTCGCTGTTGCAGCTGTAGAAATTGTTGAGGATGTGGGGACCCATGCCAAATCTTTTCAGTCTCCGGAGGGGGAAAAGGGGTTGTCGTGCCCTCTTCACGACTGACTCGGTGTGTTTGGACTATGATCATTTGTTGGTGATGTGGAAACCAAGGAACTTGAAACTCTCGACCCGCTCCACCACAGCCCCGTCGATGTGAATGGGGGCCTGTTCGGCCAGCCTTTTCCTGAAGTCCACGATCAGCTCCTTTGTCTTGCTCATGTTGAGGGAGAGGTTGTTATCCTGGCACCACACGGCCAGGTCTCTGACCTCCTCCCTATAGGCTGTCTCATCGTTGTCGGTGATCAGGCCTACCACTGTTGTGTCGTCAGAAAAAGTAATGATGGTGTTGGAGTCATGCTTGGCCACGCAGTCGTGGGTGAACAGGAAATACAGGAGGGGACTGAGCACGCACCCCTGAGGGGCCCCCGTGTTGAGGATCAGCGTGGCAGATGTGTTGTTGCCTACCTTTACCACCTGGGGTGCGGCCCGTCAGGAAGTCCAGGATCCAGTTGCAGAGGGAGGTGTTTACTCACAGGGTCCTTAGCTTAGTGATGAGCTTTGTGGGCACTATGGTATTGAACGCTGAGCTGTAGTCAATGACAATCTGACCTGTATCTGTACCTTAACAAACTGACCTGTATCTGTACGTTAACAATCTGACCTGTATCTTTACCTTAACAATCTGACCTGTATCTTTACCTTAACAAACTGACCTGTAGCTTTACCTTAACAAACTGACCTGTATCTTCACCTTAACAAACTGACCTGTAGCTTTACCTTAACAATCTGACCTGTAGCTTTATATTGTCAATATTCTGTGTTCGCTATCAACACCTATTCTGTCAAGGTTCTACACAATCATGGCAATGTGATTGTCTGTTTCACCCTTAGTAGTTGAATTTAGAAAGGCTAAGCAGATATGAGCATCTGCTGAATGACTAAAATGTAAATGTTAATACAAAAACAAGTTAATTACCACCACCAGCATTAGATGATAGCGTGTTAAACGGGCTTCCTATAACAAAGAAAGGTTGACTATGATCCTTAACAGCTGAGGTTTGTAAGCTGATGGGTGGTAGTGGCAATCCAATTTGCTCTATAATTAAACCAATCACAAGGAAATTTGTATTCCACAGACCAATGTAGTGTTAATTATATGATTCCTAGAAACGTTGACACTTATAATCTAAATCCCAAAGGGCACCCTATTCCCTATATAAGGGTCCTATTGGTCCTGGTCAAAAGCAATGGACCATGTAGGTAAATAGGGTGCTATTTGGTACACAGCCTACTTGACTACTACACAGCCTACTACACAGCCTACTTGACTACTACACAGCCTACTACACAGCCTACTACACAGCCTACTACACAGTTTACAACACAGCCTACTTGACTACTACACAGCCTACTACACAGCCTACTACACAGCCTACTACACAGCCTACTACACAGCCTACTACACAGTCTACTTGACTACTACACAGCCTACTACACAGACTACTACACAGCCTACTACACAGTTTACAACACAGCCTACTTGACTACTACACAGCCTACTACACAGCCTACTACACAGCCTACTACACAGCCTACTACACAGCCTACTACACAGCCTACTTGACTACTACACAGCCTACTACACAGCCTACTACACAGCCTACTACACAGCCTACTACACAGCCTACTTGACTACTACACAGCCTACTACACAGCCTACTTGACTACTACACAGCCTACTACACAGCCTACTTGACTACTACACAGCCTACTACACATCCTACTACACAGCCTACTTGACTACTACACAGCCTACTACACAGCCTACTACACAGCCTACTTGACTACTACACAGCCTACTACACAGCCTACTTGACTACTACACAGCCTACTACACATCCTACTACACAGCCTACTACACAGTTTACAACACAGCCTACTTGACTACTACACAGCCTACTTGACTACTACACAGCCTACTACACAGCCTACTTGACTACTACACAGCCTACTACACAGCCTACTTGACTACTACACAGCCTACTACACAGCTTACTTGAATACTACACAGCCTACTTGACTACTACACAGCCTACTTGACTACTACACAGCCTACTTGACTACTACACAGCCTACTTGACTACTACACAGCCTACTTGACTACTACACAGCCTACTACACAGCCTACTTGACTACTACACAGCCTACTACACAGCCTACTTGACTACTACACAGCCTACTACACAGCTTACTTGAATACTACACAGCCTACTTGACTACTACACAGCCTACTTGACTACTACACAGCCTACTTGACTACTACACAGTTTACAACACAGCCTACTTGACTACTACACAGCCTACTACACAGCTTACTTGACTACTACACAGCCTACTTGATGCCACTTGCTGACAGCCTGATAAAAACAGAAAAACCTCTGTTTATGAAAATCTGAAAAGTAATATTTGATCAGTTAAACACTCAGAAGTTATTGAAAGGTCTCCCTTCGGTATAGCTCTCTCTCTCTTTTAATTAATCGTATTAATGTTACTTCACTCTGTCTAATAGATAAGCTACTGTAGAGGAGATCTGAGAGAACTGTCATCCACTGATTCCCAGCGTACACACCTCTGAGAAAGAAAGAGAGGTGGATTGAGAGAAAGAGGGAGTGAAACAGACTTCTCAACTGTTTTAATGAAGTCATCTGACAAGGCTTTCAAATTCTGATTATTGAGAGTGAAGACGACACAGTTGGATAGAAACTTGTCATGGAGCAGATTCTTTGTTCTGATGTGCTAATTTTCTCACTCTGCGTCTTTCTGTCTCTCCCTCAGCTCTCTGTTTCCCTCAGCTCTCTGTTTCCCTCAGCTCTCTGTTTCCCACAGCTCTCTGTTTCCCTCAGCTCTCTGTTTCCCCCAGCTCTCTGTTTCCCTCAGCTCTCTGTTTCCCTCAGCTCTCTGTTTCCCACAGCTCTCTGTTTCCCTCAGCTCTCTGTTTCCCTCAGCTCTCTGTTTCCCTCAGCTCTCTGTTTCCCACAGCTCTCTGTTTCCCTCAGCTCTCTGTTTCCCTCAGCTCTCTGTTTCCCACAGCTCTCTGCTTCCCTCAGCTCTCTGTTTCCCTCAGCTCTCTGTTTCCCTCAGCTCTCTGTTTCCCTCAGCTCTCTGTTTCCCTCAGCTCTCTGTTTCCCACAGCTCTCTGTTTCCCTCAGCTCTCTGTTTCCCTCAGCTCTCTGTTTCCCTCAGCTCTCTGTTTCCCACAGCTCTCTGTTTCCCTCAGCTCTCTGTTTCCCTCAGCTCTCTGTTTCCCACAGCTCTCTGTTTCCCTCAGCTCTCTGTTTCCCTCAGCTCTCTGTTTCCCTCAGCTCTCTGTTTCCCTCAGCCCTCTGTTTCCCTCAGCCCTCTGTTTCCCTCAGCTCTCTGTTTCCCTCAGCTCTCTGTTTCCCTCAGCTCTCTGTTTCCCACAGCTCTCTGTTTCCCTCAGCTCTCTGTTTCCCTCAGCTCTCTGTTTCCCTCAACTCTCTGTTTCCCTCAGCTCTCTGTTTCCCTCAGCTCTGTTTCCCTCAGCTCTCTGTTTCCCTCAGCTCTCTGTTTCCCTCAGCTCTCTGTTTCCCTCAGCTCTCTGTTTCCCTCAGCTCTCTGCTTCCCTCAGCTCTCTGTTTCCCTCAGCTCTCTGTTTCCCTCAGCTCTCTGTTTCCCTCAGCTCTCTGTTTCCCTCAGCTCTCTGCTTCCCTCAGCTCTCTGTTTCCCTCAGCTCTCTGTTTCCCTCAGCTCTCTGTTTCCCTCAGCTCTCTGTTTCCCTCAGCTCTCTATCGACAGGGGACTGTGAGACGAAGAGACAGACACTCCAGGTTTTGCTGCCACCAGAGCATCAATAATCGCATGTCAAAAGAAATGTTAAAAAGAAATTAGATGAAAAATCACTCCAATAACCACATTGTTAAGTTTGTGAGGAGTCTACAGTTCGCGTTTTTTAGGACTTCATTTGCCATACTTCACATAGTTGGCGTATGTAAAACGTAATCACACATAACTGCAAGCATTTATAGGTTGCCTAGCATTCCGTTTGGAATGTGCATGTCACAGGAGTACGTTCTGTCAAACACAGTCCTCGCCATCAAACACAGAGCAGCCTAGCGGTTAAGAGCGTTTGACTAAGTACCCGAAAGGTTGCTGGTTCAAATCCTGAGCTGGCAAGGTGGAACAATTCTGCCCAACAACTGCTCCCCAGGCACCGATGAGATGGATGTTGATTAAGGCACCCCCAGCACCTATCTTGATTCAGAGGGGTTGGGTTAAATGCAGAAGACACATTTTGGTTGAATGCATTCGGTTGTGCAACTGACTAGGTTTCCCCTTTCCCCTTTGTCAAGCCACAATCCTTTCATTATTCTTCCAGTCTAATTAAAAAGGGATTTGTTTCTTCTCTCAGTAGCTTCATGCCTTCAACACCTACAGGGAATATCATGCATGTAATTCACCTACACCATGCAAAGGAAGTATGCCTCCTCTCTCTTTCTCCATGCTTCTCTGTCTCACTCTCTCTTTCTCCCTGTTTCTCTGTCTCACTCTCTCTGGTTTATCTCTTTCTGTCTCTGTGATCTGTCTCTCTATCTCCCCGTCTCTGTGATCTGTCTCTCTCTCTCCCCGTCTCTGTGATCTGTCTCTCTCTCTCCCCGTCTCTGTGATCTGTCTCTCTATCTCCCTGTCTCTGTGATCTGTCTCTCTATCTCCCTGTCTCTGTGATCTGTCTCTCTCTCTCCCCGTCTCTGTGATCTGTCTCTCTATCTCCCTGTCTCTGTGATCTGTCTCTCTCTCTCTCCCCGTCTCTGTGATCTGTCTCTCTCTCTCCCCGTCTCTGTGATCTGTCTCTCTCTCTCCCCGTCTCTGTGATCTCTCTCTCTCTCCCCGTCTCTGTGATCTGTCTCTCTCTCCCTGTCTCTGTGATCTGTCTCTCTATCTCCCCATCTCTGTGATCTGTCTCTCTCTCTCCCCGTCTCTGTGATCTGTCTCTCTCTCCCCATCTCTGTGATCTGTCTCTCTCTCTCCCTGTCTCTGTGATCTATCTCTCTCTCCCCGTCTCTGTGATCTGTTTCTCTCCCCCGTCTCTGTGATCTGTCTCTCTATCTCCCCGTCTCTGTGATCTGTCTCTCTCTCTACATGTACTTCTTTAATTCTCTTTTATGTCTTCCCCTTCACTAATTTTCCTTTGTCTCTCCAACCCCTCTTTTCTACCCCTCCCTTCTTCTCTCATTTCTTTCCTCTTTTTCCTCCCTGCCTCCCTGTCTCCCTGTCTCCACTCGTCTCAGTATTGATTTCATCGAGCGTGGCAGGCCGAAGGCAGAGAATTGTTTGCCATGAGATAATTGTCCCATCATTGGCACTGTGATGAGTGCTTGACTCAACCTCTTATTTATTTATTAACGGCTGTGAGGAGCAGGAGGTGACAGAGAGAGAGAGAGAGGTAGAGAGGACAGAGAGAGAGCGAGAGGGCGGGGAGAAGAAGAAGAAGAAGAAGAAGAAGAAGAAGAAGAAGAAGAAGAAGAAGAAGAAGAAGAAGAAGAAGAAGAAGAAGAAGAAGAAGAAGAAGAAGAAGAAGAAGAAGAAGAAGAAGAAGAAGAAGAAGAAGAAGAAGAAGAAGAAGAAGGATTGAATGTGGGAAAAGAAGGGATGGAGAGAGATGGTGATTCAGAAAGCGCGAAAGAAAGAGAGAGAAATAACATATTAAAGAAAAGAGAGAGGGAGAGAGAGAGAGAGAGAGAGAGAGAGAGAGAGAGAGAGAGAGAGAGAGAGAGAGAGAGAGGTAAATCAAATAGAAAACCAGACATTTTGATTCTATGGAGGGCATTTGGGGTGAAAGAGTTGGGTTCAATATATCACCAGCTAAATCTTTGTTATAACAGCACTGTTTGAGTGTTGAAATAAATAAATCATTAATTTTAAACATAGGCCAAAACCTGGTTAAACAATAATGGAAATTATTATCAAGATAAGATCTGAATTAAATACCTCAACTATTGAGCACCATTTCCATCTTGATTAAGTCATTATCTTCAGATAGTAAACCGTGGATGGGAGATGGAGATTATGGTCGGTATATTGTTGAATAGTTTTTAACAACATATGTGTTGGAGTCGAGCCCCGTTGACGCTTCTTCAAACAGAGTTTGTGATTATTCATTTCGCCCCAGAATCAAAAGCAACACAGAAACAAAACTCAACACCAAGTAACTGTCAACATCTCACCTACTGAACATAACTTTCTCTCCATTCACTGTTATACAATTTCCCTCTCTCACAGTTGCTTGTTGCTGTTGTTGTTTTTGCTAAACGTCCCTAACGTTAGCGCTAAGGCGTGAACGCTGGAAGTGCTAAAGGCGCTGCCGTAAGATGAAGCTGCTTTTCTCTCCAGTCCATTATTCAAACGTATAACTTCCTGTTTGGTTCTCCAGCCCCACCGCCGTCGAAACACTAGCTTTCACTGTCAAACCCGATCTGTTTTCACCTCACATACCATCGCAGAGGGAATAGGTGTTTAGCCCAAAGTTACACGTTTACCTCATCGTCACAGGGGGTGGTTTGGTATCCATGCCAACAGGGGTCCAACCCACTCACACTGCTCTGCACTCAACCATGCTAATGCTGGTTAAGTAAAGTAAACAAACTGAAGTGTAGGGTTTCTGCCTGATTCCTTGGGTTCAGGGTAGGGACGTCAAACGTTCAGGCTGCTGCACACACACTATGGAGGCTGTAGTGTAGAGCGCCGGGTTGAAATTGTGTTCGAGAGGATTTTTTTTTTTTTTACTCTCTAAATGGTTAAATTAGTGAGAAACAGATGTCATTGTTACGACAGTTTGTGAGTGGGCAACATACACTATTGACAAGGTGGTAGCTTAGTGGTTAAGAGCGTTGTGCCAGTAACCGAAAGGTCGCTGGTTCTAATCCCCGAGCCGACTAGGTGAAAAATCTGTCGATGTGCCCTTAAGCAAGGCACTTAACCCTAATTGCTCATGTAAGTCGCTCTGGATAAGAGCGTCTGGTAAATATAATATACAATTATTTTATATTGCGCTAATTTCCCTAATGTGGACAGTTTGTGTCACTACTTTATACAAGCTTCCATTTTCACCATTTTCAACTTTGACCTCAGACTGGTGATGTTAATATAAGACTTTATAGTCACCAAGACGAAATAAGATATTTTGCTTAAAACATACATATATATATATATATTTTGTTTTGTACTGTCGATTTTGTCAGGCGCGCTGGGTTTTAGCAAACTCTCAAATGGCACACAAATTTCGGGGTGGTCTCGCTGTAACAGTCGCTGGTCACACACACCAATACACGGATTTGACAGTCAAACTATCACTTAACTAGCAGCCAACCTTTGTCACCGTTGATATCCTATGCTGCGAACGTGATTCATTGAAGTGAACTGACAGAACAAGTGGTTCATTCCCTTTTCTGCGAAAGGCAGCCTCCCGAAATCAACATCCGCCATTCCAAAATATATACTGCAGATACAGTATAAGACTTCTCTACAAGTTCTCATGTATAGGTTATTCCAGGTTTCCATGTGGCCTTTAAATAGTGTTAGTTTAAACGGTGCTACAACACAAACTTTTGCCCCCTGCGTTTATTTCAGCGTGAATCGATGGAAGTGATTAACAAACAAAAAGTGTTGCGTTACACTTACCACGTTGGCGACCCACTTTAATCAGAATGCAATACTTCAAAATGTAGCTAGCTGTCTTCTACACTATGCCCTCTAACCAGTGATGTACACATTATTCCCTGATTCCATGTGGTTTCTGAGCTGTGTTAGTTTTCAACTGGACGTGCAACCTCATCATCTCCCCCCCTCTCGCGCTATTGATTTCAACATGATAATGGCCGTATGTGTGATTGACAAAACAGCGTTTAGTTTCTCTTTCTGTTGGTGACCCCCCGTATCAAAATGCTACATTCCCAAAAAAATTGCTGACTGTCTTCTGCAGGTTGTCCTTTAACCAGTGATGTAAAAATATATCCAGTTTCCATGTGGTTTTTGAGTTGTGGTACACTCTCTTAGAAAAATAGGTTTCCAAAAGGGTTCTTTGGCTGTCCCCATAGGAGAACCCTTTTTGGTTCCAAATAGAACCCTTTTTGGTTCCACGTAGTACTCTTTTGGGTTCCAACCCTCTGAGTTGTAGAACCCTCGGTGGAAAAACCCCAAGGCTCAGCCTTTCCAAAAAGCAGGCAAGGTCAGCAATACAGGCGGCTTGATGAACGGCTCCCTGTAAACCAGCTATACTTTTGATACCATTTTGGTATTGAACGGCTCCCTGTAAACCAGCTATACTTTTGATACCAGTTGGTATTGAACGGCTCCCTGTAAACCAGCTATACTTTTGATACCAGTTGGTATTGAACGGCTCCCTGTAAACCAGCTATACTTTTGATACCAGTTGGTATTGAACGGCTCCCTGTAAACCAGCTATACTTTTGAACGCCCTCACCTTTTCATCCTTCTTCATGAAACTGATCTCAGACAGAGGTCGACACTCGCTTTTAATACTTTATCCAATAATGTCACCAACTCACCAAGCTTCTCAACACATAGAACCCCCCATAATGCTCTGCGGCACAACCCCAACACAACACACCAGATTCCTTCTCTGATCCTAATCCTATGATTGGATGGACAACATGTCAGTTCATACTGCAAAAGCTTTGATTGGTTGGAGGTCGTCCTCCGGAAGTGGTCATAATTACCATGTAGGTCTATGGAAGGTGGTGAGGCCTACGAGCCTCCTAGGTTTTGTATTGAAGTCAATGTACCCAGAGGAGGACAGAAACTAGCTGTCCTCCGGCTACACCATGGTGCTACCCCAGAGAGTGCTGTTGAAGTTACTATAGACCTTCATTGCAAAACAGTGTGTTTTAATCAATTATTTGGTGACATATGAATATATATATATTTTTGGGTGTTTCACTATTTTTATTTTTATGAAATTTCACTGAGGAGGATGGTCCTCCCCTTCCTCCACTGAGGAGCCTCCACTGACTCACATGCACACATGCACAGACACACACACACAAAGCAGGGAACATTGTTCAATCTCTAAAAACATATGCATAAAACATGACTTTGACTTTCTCAACATGCTTTTGTGTTGCAGGATCCTTGGGGCACTCACTCTCTCTGACACACACACACACACACACACACACACATACAGATCATTACAGAAGTCAGTATCCGGTGTGTTTACCTACGTAGATATGTGAGTACAACCAATTCTGTAACAGGCAGTGCTGCTTAACAGTACCTGTCTCTCTCTGACAGACACATGCTCTCAGACACAGGGGATAAATAGACTGTTGGTGTCCTTCAACTGTTCCGAATGGTGGCTGTTCTGAATGGTGAGTTTTCTGACTGGTGAGGGTTCTGGCTGGTGAATGTTCTGGCTGGTGAGTGTTCTGACTGGTGAGTGTTCTGGCTGGTGAGTGTTCTGACTGGTGAGTGTTCTGACTGGTGAGTGTTCTGACTGGTGAGTGTTCTGACTGGTGAGGGTTCTGGCTGGTGAGTGTTCTGACTGGTGAGTGTTCTGAATGGTGAGTGTTCTGACTGGTGAGTGTTCTGACTGGTGAGTGTTCTGACTGGTGAGTGTTCTGACTGGTGAGTGTTCTGACTGGTGAGTGTTCTGACTGGTGAGTGTTCTGACTGGTGAGTGTTCTGACTGGTGAGTGTTCTGTAGAAATGAATGTACAGACAATGACACGTGGCCCATTAGAACGAACATGTAGGCCAGGATTCAATCTGATCACACATTGTCGGCTACGTGCCATTTAAACGTAATCTCAGATTGAGCCGACATATGCAGTGTTTACCATGAATGAATTTCAGTCACATATCTACGTAGGTTAACACACCAGATACTGACTTACGTAATGATCTGCATATGTGCG